>NC_052343.1:31636048-31680079 GCF_016432855.1 Salvelinus namaycush | reverse complement strand
TCCCACCAGTAGTATGGTAACATGTCCCTCCCAGCAGTAGTATGGTCATCAAGAATGTCTCTCACAAACGAGGCAAACGATCAGCTATGAGGTAACAAGCGGTCTAAGCTCAACCTACCCAGTATAGTATGCCACAGAGTACGATCATAGAGGTCACATCTCCAGACACGTATAGATTATGTAGGTAAACATGTCCACTCCCAACATAGTCATGGTAACACACTGTCCCTCCTCCACCCCGTAGATGGTGACATGGTCCCTGCATGTCCCTCCCAGCAGTAGTATGGTGACATGTCCCTCCCAGCAGTAGTATGGTAACATTCCTCCCACCAGTAGTATGGTAACATGTCCCTCTAGCAGTAGTATGGTAACATGTCCCTCCCACCAGTAGTATGGTAACATGTCCCTCCAGCAGTAGTATGGTAACATGTCCCTCCCACCATTAGTATGGTAACATGTCCCTCCCCACCAGTAGTATGGTAACATGTCCCTCCCAGCAGTAGTATGGTAACATGTCCCTCCCAGCAGTAGTACGGTAACATGTCCCTCCCACCAGTAGTATGGTAACATGTCCTCCCACCGTAGTATGTAACATGTCCCTCCCACCAGTAGTATGGTAACATGTCCCTCCCAGCAGTAGTATGGTAACATGTCCCTCCACCAGTAGTATGGTAACATGTCCCTCCCACCAGTAGTATGGTGACATGTCCCTCCCAGCAGTAGTATGGTAACATGTCCTCCAGCAGTAGTATGGTGACATGTCCCTCCCGCAGTAGTATGGTAGCATGTCCCTCCACCAGTAGTATGGTAACCATGTCCCTCCCACCATAGTATGGTACATGTCCCTCCCAGCAGTAGTAGGGTAACATGTCCCTCCCAGCAGTAGTATGGTGACATGTCCCCTCCCACCAGTAGTATGGTAACATGTCCCTCCCAGCAGTAGTATGGTAACATGTCCCTCCCAGCCAGTAGTATGGTAACGATGTCCCTCCCAGCAGTAGTATGGTAACATGTCCCTCCACCATAGTATGGTACATGTCCTCCACCTCGCAGTATTGGTAACATGTCCCTCCCACCAGTAGTATGGTAACATGTCCCTCCCGGTATGTTAAGCAGTAGTATGGTAACATGTCCCTCCCAGCAGTAGTATGTAACATGTCCCTCCCCAGTAGTATGGTAACATGTCCTCCCAGCAGTAGTATGGTAACATGTCCCCTCCAGGCAGTAGTATGGTGACATGTCCCTCCCCAGTAGTATGGTAACATGTCCCTCCCACCATAGTATGGTAACATGTTCCCTCCCACAGGTAGTATGGTAACATGTCCCTCCCAGCAGTAGTATGGTAACATGTCCCTCCCACCAATAGTATGGTAACATGTTCCTCCCACCAGTAGTATGGTAACATGTCCCTCCCAGCAGTAGTATGGTAACATGTCCCCTCCCAGCAGTAGTATGGTAACATGTCCCTCCCAGCAGTAGTATGGTAACATGTCCCTCCCAGCAGTAGTATGGTACATGTCCCTCCAGCCAGTAGTATGGTAACATGTCCCTCCCAGCAGTAGTATGGTAACATGTCCCTCCCACCAGTAGTATGGTAACATGTCCCTCCCAGCAGTAGTATGGTAACATGTCCCTCCCACCAGTAGTATGGTAACATGTCCCTCCCAGCAGGAGTATGGTAACATGTCCCTCTCAGCAGTAGTATGGTAACATGTCCCTCCCACCAGTAGTATGGTAACATGTCCCTCCAGCAGTAGTATGGTAACATGTCCCTCCCAGCAGTAGTATGGTAACATGTCCCTCCCAGCAGTAGTATGGTAACATGTCCCTCCCAGCAGTAGTATGGTAACATGTCCCTCCCACAGTAAGTATGGTAACATGTCCCTCCCACCAGTAGTATGGTAACATGTCCCTCCCACCAGTAGTATGGTGACATGTCCCTCCCACAGCAGTAGTATGGTAACATGTCCCTCCCAGCAGTAGTATGGTGACATGTCCTCCCAGCAGTAGTATGGTAACATGTCCCTCCCAGCAGTAGTATGGTGACATGTCCCTCCCAGCAGTAGTATGGTAACATGTTCCTCCCACCAGTAGTATGGTAACATGTCCCTCCCAGCAGTAGTATGGTAACATGTCCCTCCCAGCAGTAGTATGGTAACATGTCCCTCCCACCAGTAGTATGGTAACATGTCCCTCCCACCAGTAGTATGGTAACATGTCCCTCCCAGCAGTAGTATGGTAACATGTCCCTCCCAGCAGTAGTTCTGGTAACATGTCCCTCCCACCAGTAGTATGGTAACATGTCCCTCCCACCAGTAGTATGGTAACATGTCCCTCCCAGCAGTAGTCTGGTAACATGTCCCTCCCACCAGTAGTATGGTAACATGTCCCTCCCAGCAGTAGTATGGTAACATGTCCCTCCCAGCAGTAGTATGGTAACATGTCCCTCCCACCAGTAGTATGGTAACATGTCCCTCCACCAGTAGTATGGTAACATGTCCCTCCCAGCAGTAGTATGGTAACATGTCCCTCCACCAGTAGTATGGTACATGTCCCTCCCAGCAGTAGTATGGTAACATGTCCCTCCCACCAGTAGTATGGTAACATGTCCCTCCCACCAGTAGTATGGTAACATGTCCCTCCCAGCAGTAGTATGGTAACATGTCCCTCCCAGCAGTAGTATGGTAACATGTCCCTCCAGCAGTAGTATGGTAACATGTCCCTCCCAGCAGTAGTATGGTAACATGTCCCTCCCACCAGTAGTATGGTAACATGTCCCCCCAGCAGTAGTATGGTAACATGTCCCTCCCACCAGTAGTATGGTAACATGTCCCTCCCAGCAGTAGTATGGTAACATGTCCCTCCCAGCAGTAGTATGGTAACATGTCCCTCCCACCAGTAGTATGGTAACATGTCCCTCCCACAGTAGTATGGTAACATGTCCCTCCCAGCAGTAGTATGGTGACATTGTCCCTCCAGCAGTAGTATGGTAACATTTCCCTCCACCAAATAGTATGGTAACATGTTCCTCCCACCAGTAGTATGGTAACAGTCCCTCCCAGCAGTAGTATGTGACATGTCCCTCCCACCAATAGTATGGAAAACATGTTCCTCCCACCAGTAGTATGGTAACATGTCCCTCCAGCAGTAGTAGTATGGTAACATGTCCCTCCCAGCAGTAGTATGGTAACATGTCCCTCCCAGCAGTAGTATGGTAACATGTCCCTCCCACCAATAGTATGGTAACATGTCCACCTAGCAGTAGTATGGTAACATGTCCCTCCCACCAGTAGTATGGTAAACATGTCCCTCCCAGCAGTAGTAATGGTAACAGCCCTCCCACCAGTAGTATGGGTAACATGTCCTCCCACCAGTAGTATGGTAACATGGTCCCTCCCAGCAGTAGTATGTAACATGTCCCTCCCAGCAGTAGTATGGTAACATGTCCCTCCCACCAGTAGTATGGTAACATGTCCCTCCCAGCAGTAGTATGGTAACATGTCCCTCCCAGCAGTAGTATGGTAACATGTCCCTCCCAGCAGTAGTATGGTAACATGTCCCTCCCAGCAGTATGGTAACATGTCCCTCCCACCAGTAGTATGGTGACATGTCCCTCCCAGCAGTAGTATGGTAACATGTCCCTCCCAGCAGTATGGTAACATGTCCCTCCCACCAGTAGTATGGTAACATGTCCCTCCCACCAGTAGTATGGTAACATGTCCCTCCCAGCAGTTAGTATGCGTAACATGTCCCTCCCACCAGTAGTATGGTAACATGTCCCTCCCACCAGTAGTATGGTGACATGTCCCTCCCAGCAGTAGTATGGTAACATGTCCCTCCCAGCAGTAGTATGGTGACATGTCCCTCCCAGCAGTAGTATGGTAACATGTCCCTCCCAGCAGTAGTATGGTGACATGTCCCTCCCAGCAGTAGTATGGTAACATGTTCCTCCCACCAGTAGTATGGTAACATGTCCCTCCCAGCAGTAGTATGGTAACATGTCCCTCCCAGCAGTAGTATGGTAACATGTCCCTCCCACCAGTAGTATGGTAACATGTCCCTCCCACCAGTAGTATGGTAACATGTCCCTCCCAGCAGTAGTATGGTAACATGTCCCTCCCAGCAGTAGTACGGTAACATGTCCCTCCCACCAGTAGTATGGTAACATGTCCCTCCCACCAGTAGTATGGTAACATGTCCCTCCCAGCAGTAGTATGGTAACATGTCCCTCCCACCAGTAGTATGGTAACATGTCCCTCCCAGCAGTAGTATGGTAACATGTCCCTCCCACCAGTAGTATGGTAACATGTCCCTCCCACCAGTAGTATGGTGACATGTCCCTCCCAGCAGTAGTATGGTAACATGTCCCTCCCAGCAGTAGTATGGTGACATGTCCCTCCCAGCAGTAGTATGGTAACATTTCCCTCCCACCAATAGTATGGTAACATGTTCCTCCCACCAGTAGTATGGTAACATGTCCCTCCCAGCAGTAGTATGGTGACATGTCCCTCCCACCAATAGTATGGAAACATGTTCCTCCCACCAGTAGTATGGTAACATGTCCCTCCCAGCAGTAGTATGGTAACATGTCCCTCCCAGCAGTAGTATGGTAACATGTCCCTCCCAGCAGTAGTATGGTAAACATGTCCCTCCCACCAATAGTATGGTAACATGTCCCACCTAGCAGTAGTATGGTAACATGTCCCTCCCACCAGTAGTATGGTAACATGTCCCTCCCACCAGTAGTATGGTAACATGTCCCTCACAGCAGTAGTATGGTGACATGTCCATCCCACCAGTAGTATGGTAACATGTCTCTCCCAGCAGTAGTATGGTAACATGTCCCTCCCAGCAGTAGTATGGTAACATGTCCCTCCCAGCAGTAGTATGGTAACATGTCCCTCCCAGCAGTAGTATGGTAACATGTCCCTCCCACCAGTAGTATGGTAACATGTCCCTCCCACCAGTAGTATGGTGACATGTCCCTCCCAGCAGTAGTATGGTAACATGTCCCTCCCAGCAGTAGTATGGTGACATGTCCCTCCCAGCAGTAGTATGGTAACATGTCCCTCCCACCAATAGTATGGAAACATGTTCCTCCCACCAGTAGTATGGTAACATGTCCCTCCCAGCAGTAGTATGGTAACATGTCCCTCCCAGCAGTAG
This sequence comes from Salvelinus namaycush, assembly GCF_016432855.1. Classification (NCBI taxonomy): domain Eukaryota; kingdom Metazoa; phylum Chordata; class Actinopteri; order Salmoniformes; family Salmonidae; genus Salvelinus; species Salvelinus namaycush. The sequence goes on along the minus strand of NC_052343.1, from coordinate 31,674,913 downwards.
TATGGTAACATGTCCCTCCCAGCAGTAGTATGGTAACATGTCCCTCCCACCAGTAGTATGGTAACATGTCCCACCTAGCAGTAGTATGGTAACATGTCCCTCCCACCAGTAGTATGGTAACATGTCCCTCCCAGCAGTAGTATGGTAACATGTCCCTCCCACCAGTAGTATGGTAACATGTCCCTCCCACCAGTAGTATGGTAACATGTCCCTCCCAGCAGTAGTATGGTAACATGTCCCTCCCAGCAGTAGTATGGTAACATGTCCCTCCCACCAGTAGTATGGTAACATGTCCCTCCCAGCAGTAGTATGGTAACATGTCCCTCCCACCACCAGTAGTATGGTAACATGTCCCTCCCACCAGTAGTATGGTAACATGTCCCTCCCAGCAGTAGTATGGTAACATGTCCCCTCCCACAGTAGTATGGTAACATGTCCCTCCCAGCAGTAGTATGGTAACATGTCCCTCCACCAGTTAGTATGGTAACATGTCCCTCCCAGCAGTAGTATGGTAACATGTCCCTCCCACCAGTAGTATGGTAACATGTCCCTCCCACCAGTAGTATGGTGACATGTCCCTCCCAGCAGTAGTATGGTAACATGTCCCTCCCAGCAGTAGTATGGTGAACATGTCCCTCCCAGCAGTAGTATGGTAACATGTTCCCTCCCACCAGTAGTATGGTAACATGTCCCTCTCAGCAGTAGTATGGTAACATGTTCCCTCCCAGCCAGTAGTATGGTAACATGTCCCTCCCAGCAGTAGTATGGTAACATGTCCCTCCCACCAGTAGTATGGTAACATGTCCTCCCACCAGTAGTATGGTAACATGTCCCTCCCAGCAGTAGTATGGTAAACATGTCCCTCCCAGCAGTAGTATGGTAACATGTCCCTCCCAGCCATTAGTATGGTAACATGTCCCTCCCACCAGTAGTATGGTAACATGTCCCTCCCAGCAGTAGTATGGTAACATGTCCCTCCCAGCAGTAGTACTGGTAACATGTCCCTCCCAGCCAGTAGTATGGTAACATGTCCCTCCCACCAGTAGTATGGTAACATGTCCCTCCCACCAGTAGTATGGTAACATGTCCCTCCCAGCCAGTAGTATGGTAACATGTCCCTCCCAGCAGTAGTATGGTAACATGTCCCTCCCACCAGTAGTATGGTAACATGTCCCTCCCAGCAGTAGTATGGTACATGTCCCTCCCAGCAGTAGTATGGTAACATGTCCCTCCCAGCAGTAGTATGGTAACATGTCCCTCCCAGCAGTAGTATGGTAACATGTCCCTCCCAGCAACCCCCACAGTAGTATGGTAACATGTTCCCTCCCACCAGTAGTATGGTAACATGTCCTCCCAGCAGTAGTATGGTAACATGTCCCTCCCAGCAGTAGTATGGTAACATGTCCCTCCCACCAGTAGTATGGTAACATGTCCCTCCCACCAGTAGTATGGTAACATGTCCCTCCCAGCAGTAGTATGGTAACATGTCCCTCCCACCAGTAGTATGGTAACATGTCCCTCCCACCAGTAGTATGGTGACATGTCCCTCCCAGCAGTAGTATGGTAACATGTCCCTCCCAGCAGTAGTATGGTGACATGTCCCTCCCAGCAGTAGTATGGTAACATTTCCCTCCCACCAATAGTATGGTAACATGTTCCTCCCACCAGTAGTATGGTAACATGTCCCTCCCAGCCAGTAGTATGGTGAACATGTCCTCCCACCAAGTAGTATGGTAAACATGTCCTCCCACAGTAGTATGGTAACATGTCCCTCCCAGCAGTAGTATGGTAACATGTCCCTCCCAGCAGTAGTATGGTAACATGTCCCTCCCAGCAGTAGTATGGTAACATGTCCCTCCCACCAATAGTATGGTAACATGTCCCACCTAGCAGTAGTATGGTAACATGTCCCTCCCACCAGTAGTATGGTAACATGTCCCTCCCACCAGTAGTATGGTAACATGTCCCTCCCAGGGTAACATGTCCCTCCCAGCAAGTAGTATGGTAACATGTCCTCCCACCAGTAGTATGGTAACATGTCCCTCCCAGCAGTAGTATGGTAACATGTCCCTCCCACAAGTAGTATGGTAACATGTCCTCCAGCAGTAGTATGGTAACATGTCCCTCCCAGCAGTAGTATGGTAACATGTCCCTCCCACAGTAGTATGGTAACATGTCCCTCCAGCAGTAGTATGGTAACATGTCCCTCCCACCAGTAATATGGTAACATGTCCCTCCCACCAGTAGTATGGTAACATGTCCCTCCCACCAGTAGTATGGTAACATGTCCCTCCCACCAGTAGTATGGTAACATGTCCCTCCCACCAGTAGTATGGTAACATGTCCCTCCCACCAGTAGTATGGTAACATGTCCCTCCCACCAGTAGTATGGTAACATGTCCCTCCCACCAGTAGTATGGTAACATGTCCCTCCCACCAGTAGTATGGTAACATGTCCCTCCCACAGTAGTATGGTAACATGTCCCTCCCACCAGTAGTATGGTAACATGTCCCTCCCACCAGTAGTATGGTAACATGTCCCTCCCAGCAGTAGTATGGTAACATGTCTCTCCCAGCAGTAGTATGGTAACATGTCCCTCCCACCAGTAGTATGGTAACATGTCCCTCCCAGCAGTAGTATGGTAACATGTCCCTCCCACCAGTAGTATGGTAACATGTCCCTCCCACCAGTAGTATGGTGACATGTCCCTCCCAGCAGTAGTATGGTAACATGTCCCTCCCAGCAGTAGTATGGTGACATGTCCCTCCCAGCAGTAGTATGGTAACATGTTCCTCCCACCAGTAGTATGGTAACATGTCCCTCTCAGCAGTAGTATGGTAACATGTCCCTCCCACCAGTAGTATGGTAACATGTCCCTCCCAGCAGTAGTATGGTAACATGTCCCTCCCACCATTAGTATGGTAACATGTCCCTCCCACCAGTAGTATGGTAACATGTCCCTCCCAGCAGTAGTACGGTAACATGTCCCTCCCACCAGTAGTATGGTAACATGTCCCTCCCACCGGTAGTATGGTAACATGTCCCTCCCACCAGTAGTATGGTAACATGTCCCTCCCAGCAGTAGTATGGTAACATGTCCCTCCCACCAGTAGTATGGTAACATGTCCCTTCCCACCAGTAGTATGGTGACATGTCCCTCCCAGCAGTAGTATGGTAACATGTCCCTCCCAGCAGTAGTATGGTGACATGTCCCTCCCAGCAGTAGTATGGTAACATGTCCCTCCCACCAATAGTATGGTAACATGTTCCTCCCACCAGTAGTATGGTAACATGTCCCTCCCAGCAGTAGTATGGTGACATGTCCCTCCCACCAATAGTATGGTAACATGTTCCTCCCACCAGTAGTATGGTAACATGTCCCTCCCAGCAGTAGTATGGTAACATGTCCCTCCCAGCAGTAGTATGGTAACATGTCCCTCCCACCAGTAGTATGGTAACATGTCCCTCCCAGCAGTAGTATGGTAACATGTCCCTCCCACCAGTAGTATGGTAACATGTCCCTCCCACCAGTAGTATGGTGACATGTCCCTCCCAGCAGTAGTATGGTAACATGTCCCTCCCAGCAGTAGTATGGTGACATGTCCCTCCCAGCAGTAGTATGGTAACATTTCCCTCCCACCAATAGTATGGTAACATGTTCCTCCCACCAGTAGTATGGTAACATGTCCCTCCCAGCAGTAGTATGGTGACATGTCCCTCCCACCAATAGTATGGAAACATGTTCCTCCCACCAGTAGTATGGTAACATGTCCCTCCCAGCAGTAGTATGGTAACATGTCCCTCCCAGCAGTAGTATGGTAACATGTCCCTCCCAGCAGTAGTATGGTAACATGTCCCTCCCACCAATAGTATGGTAACATGTCCCACCTAGCAGTAGTATGGTAACATGTCCCTCCCACCAGTAGTATGGTAACATGTCCCTCCCACCAGTAGTATGGTAACATGTCCCTCACAGCAGTAGTATGGTGACATGTCCATCCCACCAGTAGTATGGTAACATGTCCCTCCCAGCAGTAGTATGGTAACATGTCCCTCCCAGCAGTAGTATGGTAACATGTCCCTCCCAGCAGTAGTATGGTAACATGTCCCTCCCACCAATAGTATGGTAACATGTTCCTCCCACCAGTAGTATGGTAACATGTCCCTCCCAGCAGTAGTATGGTAACATGTCCCTCCCACAAGTAGTATGGTAACATGTCCCTCCAAGCAGTAGTATGGTAACATGTTCCTCCCAGCAGTAATATGGTAACATGTCCCTCCCACCAGTAATATGGTAACATGTCCCTCCCACCAGTAGTATGGTAACATGTCCCTCCCACCAGTAGTATGGTAACATGTCCCTCCCACCAGTAGTATGGTAACATGTCCCTCCCACCAGTAGTATGGTAACATGTCCCTCCCACCAGTAGTATGGTAACATGTCCCTCCCAGCAGTAGTATGGTAACATGTCCCTCCCACCAGTAGTATGGTAACATGTCCCTCCCACCAGTAGTATGGTAACATGTCCCTCCCACCAGTAGTACGGTAACATGTCCCTCCCACCAGTAGTATGGTAACATGTCCCTCCCAGCAGTAGTATGGTAACATGTCCCTCCCAGCAGTAGTATGGTAACATGTCCCTCCCACCAGTAGTATGGTAACATGTCCCTCCCAGCAGTAGTATGGTAACATGTCCCTCCCACCAGTAGTATGGTAACATGTCCCTCCCACCAGTAGTATGGTGACATGTCCCTCCCAGCAGTAGTATGGTAACATGTCCCTCCCAGCAGTAGTATGGTGACATGTCCCTCCCAGCAGTAGTATGGTAACATGTTCCTCCCACCAGTAGTATGGTAACATGTCCCTCCCAGCAGTAGTATGGTAACATGTCCCTCCCACCAGTAGTATGGTAACATGTCCCTCCCAGCAGTAGTATGGTAACATGTCCCTCCCACCAGTAGTATGGTAACATGTCCCTCCCACCAGTAGTATGGTAACATGTCCCTCCCAGCAGTAGTATGGTAACATGTCCCTCCCAGCAGTAGTACGGTAACATGTCCCTCCCACCAGTAGTATGGTAACATGTCCCTCCCACCGGTAGTATGGTAACATGTCCCTCCCACCAGTAGTATGGTAACATGTCCCTCCCAGCAGTAGTATGGTAACATGTCCCTCCCACCAGTAGTATGGTAACATGTCCCTCCCACCAGTAGTATGGTGACATGTCCCTCCCAGCAGTAGTATGGTAACATGTCCCTCCCAGCAGTAGTATGGTGACATGTCCCTCCCAGCAGTAGTATGGTAACATGTCCCTCCCACCAATAGTATGGTAACATGTTCCTCCCACCAGTAGTATGGTAACATGTCCCTCCCAGCAGTAGTATGGTGACATGTCCCTCCCACCAATAGTATGGTAACATGTTCCTCCCACCAGTAGTATGGTAACATGTCCCTCCCAGCAGTAGTATGGTAACATGTCCCTCCCAGCAGTAGTATGGTAACATGTCCCTCCCACCAGTAGTATGGTAACATGTCCCTCCCAGCAGTAGTATGGTAACATGTCCCTCCCAGCAGTAATATGGTAACATGTCCCTCCCAGCAGTAATATGGTAACATGTCCCTCCCACCAGTAGTATGGTAACATGTCCCTCCCACCAGTAGTATGGTAACATGTCCCTCCCACCAGTAGTATGGTAACATGTCCCTCCCACCAGTAGTATGGTAACATGTCCCTCCCACCAGTAGTATGGTAACATGTCCCTCCCACCAGTAATATGGTAACATGTCCCTCCCAGCAGTAGTATGGTAACATGTCCCTCACACCAGTAGTATGGTAACATGTCCCTCCCAGCAGTAGTATGGTAACATGTCCCTCCCACCAGTAGTATGGTAACATGTCCCTCCCAGCAGTAGTATGGTAACATGTCCCTCCCAGCAGTAGTATGGTAACATGTCCCTCCCACCAGTAGTATGGTAACATGTCCCTCCCACCAGTAGTATGGTAACATGTCCCTCCCAGCAGTAGTATGGTAACATGTCCCTCCCACCAGTAGTATGGTAACATGTCCCTCCCAGCAGTAATATGGTAACATGTCCCTCCCACCAGTAGTATGGTAACATGTCCCTCCCCTAATGCCCCGTGTGACTGCGGCTGGCATGCACACCAACTGGACTGTGATGTCACAGGCGTGTGTACATATCTCCTCCTCCTTCTCTCCCCCGGTAGGCTGGTCAGACCGTACCATCTGGGACACCCGGCTCTGGGTTCCACGTTAGATCCCCCTGGCAGGGCGGTGGGAGGAGGGGGAGGACAGGGGAGGAGGGTGACAGAGTGGCTCAGGTGTCAGTCTTGTGCTTTCTCATATTAAAGCAGTTGACCGGGCCTGTGTGAGTGTGTTTGTGTGTATGAGAGAGGGATATATTTAGGGACTTTATTTTCCACTCCTTGTGAGCAGAGTGGCGATGAGGACAGGAGAGGGAGGAGGGGGAGGGAAGTACAGTGGATTCCCTCAGAGTGAGAGCCAACAGTGGCGCTTTACACAGAGAACACAGAGGAGGGGGAGGTGGGGATGGGAAGGGGTTGAGGGTGTCCCTCTCGTGCTGCTATGATGCAGTGGGCAGGTACGTAGTGCACACACACACATTGAGTGGACAAAACATTAAGGACACCTGCTCTGTCCATGACATAGACTGACCAGGTGAATCGAGGTGAAAGCTATGATCCCTTGTTGATGTCACCTTGTAAATCCAATTCAATCGGTGTAGATGAACGTGAAGATACAGGTTAAAGAAGGATTTTTAAGCCTTGAGACAATTGAGACATGGATTGTGTTTCTGTGCCATTCAGAGGGTGAATAGGCAAGACAAAATATTTAATTGCCTTTGAACGGGGTATGGTAGTAGATGCCAGGCGCAACGGTTTGTGTCAAAAACTGCAACGCTGCTGGGTTTTTCATGCTCAACAGTTTCCCGTGTGTATCAAGAATGGTCTACCACCCAAAGTGCTAGCCACTGCCCTCATTCAGTGCCATTTTGACTAAGCTAGCACTTCCTGGTTTGGGGGCTTATCTAAACTTACGAAGAGGAAGCTCTAGATAGCCCAGAATAAGCTGATCAGGGTAGTATTGAGGGTGAGTCCACGTACTCACATAGGCAGGATGTAAGAGTTGCGGAACTGGTGGCAGTGAAGTCAGACGCAGGAGAGCAGAAATAGGTAATAGCCGGAGCAGTTTAATTTCAAAACCAACGGCAAATAAAAAAGAACCTACATGGGTACAAAACCCGACGCGCACCAGTAACATAGTGCACAAGCACTTACAAACAAACTATTCCACACAAGGACATGGGGGGAACAGAGGGTTAAATACACAACACTTAATGAGGGAAATGGAAACCAGGTGTGTAGGAAAACAAGACAAAACAAATGGAAAATGAAAAGTGGATCGACGATGGCTAGAAGACCGGCGACGCCGACCACCGAACACCGCCCGAACAAGGAGAGGAAACGACTTCGGTGGAAGTCGTGACACAGGAGCTGCTTTCAGGAACTAAACTGGCTGCCTGTTGAGGCTATGGTGTTCCAGATTAGACTAGGTTTGGTTTACAGGAGTATTTATAGTCCTGCGCCCAGATTGTGTGCATCCCTAACACGAGGAAAGTAATCACTATCACAGCACCTAACCAGGTGTTGCTGATTGATGTGTGCTTATACGGGTTCAGGAGTAATGCTGGGAAAGGTACTTTCTTGTATACTGGAGCCTCAGAATGGAATGAGTTGCCTCTGCCCATAAAAACAACGTCCTCTCTTGGCAGCTTTAAAAATAAAGTAAAAATATGTTTGATGTCTTCTGTGCCCATATGAATAACCCCTATGATGTACCTGGAATGATGAAATAGATGTTCTTCTCCTCTGTTATTGTTTTATTATTTCACTGCCATACTGTGTTCGATCTTGTCCAGCCATCTTGTCTCAAGAGGACCACAATGGAAATAAGTCCCAGACTTTATTGTGTGTTATCCTCCATGATTTTACTCATGTGCATGTATGGCTTTTTCAAGTTTTATGTGTGCTTGTTTTTTTAAATGGTCAAATGAATAAACTGATTTAAAGGACATCCAGCAAAATTGACACAGTTGTGGAAAGCATTGGAGTCAACATGAGCCAGCATCCCTGTGGAACACTTTTGACACCCAGTAGAGTCCATTCCCCAACAAATGTTGGCTGTTCTGAGGGAAAAGTGGGGTGTAACTCAATATTAGGAAGGTGTCCTTAATGTTTTGTACACTCAGTGTCCATACACACACAAACACATACACATGGGAGGTGCAAACTTGACCTTAGATCAAGGACAACAACACCTGTTCTATATCCAGGTCTGTCTTACAGTTAATGTGATTCTCACACCCAGTGCTATTCCACTGCTGTTAGACTGGGTTAGACAGGGTTTATCCAGGGTTAGACTGGGTTAGACAGGGTTTATCCAGGGTTAGACAGGTTTATCCAGGGTTAGACTGGGTTAGACAGGGTTTATCCAGGGTTAGACTGGGTTAGACAGGGTTTATCCAAGGTTTATCCAGGGTTAGACAGGTTTATCCAGGGTTAGACTGGGTTAGACAGGGTTTATCCAGGGTTAGACTGGGTTAGACAGGGTTTATCCAAGGTTTATCCAGGGTTAGACAGGTTTATCCAGGGTTAGACTGGGTTAGACAGGGTTTATCCAAGGTTATCCAGGGTTAGACAGGTTTATCCAGGGTTAGACAGGTTTATCCAGGGTTAGACTGGGTTTATCCAGGGTTAGACTGTGTTAGACAGGGTTTATCCAGGGTTAGACTGGGTTAGACAGGGTTTATCCAGGGTTAGACTGGGTTAGCCAGAGATTATCCCAGATTAGACTGGATTAGACAAGGTTTATCCAGGGTTAGACTGGGTTAGACAGGGATTGTCCAGGGTTTGATAGGGTTTATCCAGGGTTAGACTGGGTTTATACAGGGTTTATCCAGGGTTAGACTGGGTTAGACAGGGTTTATCCAGGGTTAGACTGGGTTAGCCAGAGATTATCCCAGATTAGACAAGGTTTATCCAGGGTTAGACTGGGTTAGACAAGGATTGTCCAGGGTTTGATAGGGTTTATCCAGGGTTAGACTGGGTTTATACAGGGTTTATCCAGGGTTAGACTGGGTTAGACAGGGTTTATCCAGTGTTAGACTGGGTTAGCCAGAGATTATCCCAGATTAGACTGGATTAGACAAGGTTTATCCAGGGTTAGACTGGGTTAGACAGGGATTGTCCAGGGTTTGATAGGGTTTGACTGGGTTTATACAGGGTTTATCCAGGGTTAGACTGGGTTAGACAGGGTTTATCCAGGGTTAGACTGGGTTAGCCAGAGATTATCCCAGATTAGACTGGATTAGACAAGGTTTATCCAGGGTTAGTGTCACGATCGTCTATGGGTGAGAGAGAGGACCAAGGCGCAGCGTGTGCAAAATACATCTTCTTTTATTTAGAAGAGAGAAAAACACGAAACGAACACTATACACAAACTAACAAAATAACAAACTGACGACCGTGAAGCTATAATGACAAATAGTGCTGACACAAACACTACACATAGACAACTACCCACAAAAGCCTACTGCCTATGGCTGCCTTAAATATGGCTCCCAATCAGAGACAATGAATGACAGCTGTCTCTGATTGAGAACCAATCTAGGCAGCCATAGACATAACTAGACAACTACACTCTTCTCTGCCCCATACACATACAACACCCCTAGACACTACAAAACACATACATTCCCCATGTCACACCCTGACCTAACTAAAAAACATAAAGAAAACAAAGAATACTAAGGCCAGGACGTGACAGTACCCCCCCCCCCAAAGGTGCGGACTCCGACCGCACAACCTGAAATAGAAAGGGGAGGGTCCGGGGTGGGCCCCATCATGGCGGCGGCTCGGGTGCGGGACGTGGCCCCCACTCCACCATTGTCAATACCCGCTTTGGTAGCCTCCTCCAAATGGCCACCCTCCAAATTAACCCCACCGGACTAGGGGGCAGCACCGGACTGAGGGGCAGCTCCGGACTGAGGGGCAGCACCGGACTGGCTGGCGGATCCTGGCTGGCTGGCTCTGGCGGATCCTGGCTGGCTGGCGGATCCTGGCTGGCTGGCTCTGGCGGATCCTGGCTGGATGACGGCTCTGGCGGATCCTGGCTGGATGACGGCTCTGGCTGGTCATGGCTGGATGACGGCTCTGGCTGGTCATGGCTGGATGACGGCTCTGGCTGGTCATGGCTGGATGACGGCTCTGGCTGGTCATGGCTGGATGACGGCTCTGGCTGGTCATGGCTGGATGACGGCTCTGGCTGGTCATGGCTGGATGACGGCTCTGGCTGGTCATGGCTGGATGACGGCTCTGGCTGGTCATGGCTCGCTGACGGCTCTGGCTGGTCATGGCTCGCTGACGGCTCTGGCTGGTCATGGCTCGCTGACGGCTCTGGCTGGTCATGGCTCGCTGACGGCTCTGGCTGGTCATGTCTGGCGGAAGGCTCTGGCTGATCCTGTCTGGCGGAAGGCTCTGGCTGATCCTGTCTGGCGGAAGGCTCTGGCTGATCCTGTCTGGCGGAAGGCTCTGGCTGATCCTGTCTGGCGGAAGGCTCTAGCGGCTCCTGTCTGGCGGAAGGCTCTATCGGCTCCTGTCTGGCGGAAGGCTCTAGCGGCTCCTGTCTGGCGGACGGCTCTGTAGGCTCATGGCAGACGGGCGGCTTTGCAGGCTCATGGCAGACGGGCGGCTTTGCAGGCTCAGTACAGACGGGCAGTTCATGCGGCGTTGGGCAGTTCATGCGGCGTTGGGCAGACGGGCAGTTCAGGCGCCGTTGGGCAGACGGGCAGTTCAGGCGCCGCTGGGCAGACGGGCAGTTCAGGCGCCGCTGGGCAGACGGGCAGTTCAGGCGCCGCTGGGCAGACGGGCAGTTCAGGCGCCGCTGGGCAGACGGCAGACTCTGGCCGGCTGAGACGCACTGTAGGCCTGGTGCGTGGTGCCGGAACTGGAGGTACCGGGCTAAGGACACGCACCTTCAGGCTAGTGCGGGGAACAACAACAGGGCACACTGGACTCTCAAGGCGTACTATAGGCCTGGTGCGTGGTACTGGCACTGGTGTTACCGGGCTGAGGGCACGCACATCAGGGCGAGTACGGGGAGAAGGAACAGTGCGTACAGGGCTCTGGATACGCACAGGAGGCTTGGTGCGTGGTGTAGGCACTGGTGGTACTGGGCTGGAGACACGCACCATAGGGCTAGTGCGTGGAGGAGGAACAGGGCTCTGGAGACGCACTGGAAGCCTGGTGCGTGGTGTAGGCACTGGTGGTACTGGCCTGGAGCGGGGAGATGGCACCGGAAATACCGGACCATGCAGGCGTACTGGCTCCCTTGAGCACTGAGCCTGCCCAACCTTACCTGGTTGTATGCTCCCCGTCGCCCGACCAGTGCGGGGAGGTGGAATAACCCGCACTGGGCTATGTAGGCGAACCGGGAACACCATGCGTAAGGCTGGTGCCATGTAAGCCGGCCCGAGGAGACGCACTGGTGGCCAGATGCGTTGGACCGGCTTCATGACATCCGGCTCAACGCTCAATCTAGCCCGGCCGATACGTGGAGCTGGAATGTACTGAACCGGGCTATGCACTCGTACAGGAGACACCATGCGCTCTACTGCGTAACACGGTGTCTGCCCGTACTCTCGCTCTCCACGGTAAGTACAGGGAGTAGGCGCAGGTCTCCTACCTGACTTCGCCACTCTCCCTTTAAGCCCCCCCCCAAGAAATTTTTGGGGTTTACTCACAGGCTTCCTTGCTAGTCGTGTACCCTCATAACTCCGGTTCCTCTCTCCGGTTGCCTCTGCTCTCCTAATCGCCTCCAGCTGTTCCCATGGGAGGCGATCTCTTCCAGCTCGGATCTCCTCCCATGTGTAGCAACCCTTGCCGTCCAAAACATCCTCCCATGTCCACGAGTCCTGGTTTCTTTGCCGCTGTTGTTGGTTCCTCTCACGCTGCTTGATCCATGGTTGGTGGGTAGTTCTGTCACGATCGTCTATGGGTGAGAGAGAGGACCAAGGCGCAGCGTGTGCAAAATACATCTTCTTTTATTTAGAAGAGAGAAAAACACGAAACGAACACTATACACAAACTAACAAACTGACGACCGTGAAGCTATAATGACAAATAGTGCTGACACAAACACTACACATAGACAACTACCCACAAAAGCCTACTGCCTATGGCTGCCTTAAATATGGCTCCCAATCAGAGACAATGAATGACAGCTGTCTCTGATTGAGAACCAATCTAGGCAGCCATAGACATAACTAGACAACTACACTCTTCTCTGCCCCATACACATACAACACCCCTAGACACTACAAAACACATACATTCCCCATGTCACACCCTGACCTAACTAAAAAACATAAAGAAAACAAAGAATACTAAGGCCAGGGCGTGACAGTTAGACTGGGATTGTCCAGGGTTTGATAGGGTTTATCCAGGGTTAGACTGGGTTTATACAGGGTTTATCCAGGGTTAGACTTGGTTTATCCAGGGTTGGACTGAGTTAGACAGGGTTTATCCAGGCTGGTTGATTGTCATGTCCTGCAGCATATCATAACTGTCGTTTTAGGAAGGTTACCAAACCATTTTCTGTCAATAAAACAGAGCTCGTAATTCAATCTCTGTTTTCCAAAGAACACTCGAATAAATATATACATATTTTTTAAATTTAACTAGGCCAGTCAGTTAAGAACAAATTCTTATTTACAAGACAGCCTACCCCAGCCAAACCCAGACAACGCTGGGCCAATTGTGCACCTGGATTTGAACCAGGGACTGTAGTGACACCTCTTGCACTGAGATGCAGTGCCTTAGACCGCTGCGCCACTCGGGAGCCATGTTTGAAATTTGAAGGTAATTTCTGCTTGAGCCGACATATAGTGTTTATCGTGAATGCAGTCTTGGTGAACGCGGGAACATTGCCTTTAAATTTCAATCCGATATAGGGCGGATCTTTCACAATGCGGGTAAATTCTAGGCCTCACTTTCTATTTTCTACTCCCCCTTTCTCTCATTCTCTTTCTATAACTGTATCTCTCTCTCTCTCTGCATTCTCACAGTACCAGTTAGATGAGTGTCTTTAATCGGGTGCCAGGATGTTGTAGGAAGGTCATGTAAGGTCTTTGTAGTTAACAATAGTTGGACGAGATCCAGCAGGTTGGTTTCTTATGAAATTACATAGACAAAGACAGGGTTGCAACTTTCACTGGGGATGGGGAGGACATATCCCCCCCACAATCTGAAATTGTATTCCCCCCCAGTTTTATAATTGGAATGATATAATTGGTGATACAAAACGAGACAACGGTGTGCTTTAGGACCATGTGGTTGCCTCCAAGCGGTGGTGTAGGCTGTTTGGAGAGTTTATCCGACTGGATACAAAATTTATAATTATGTCCCCCCCACTTAAAAAAAAAAATTACGTCCCTGGACAAAGAAGCATACACATACATGTATGTGCCGTGACTGAATATTTAAATTTTGTCCGGCTGCCTAATGATTGGCTGAGCTCTTTAAGTGTTACATCACCCACCAGAACTGTAGATTGCATTTTGGAGTTGATTTGCATATTGCTGTCCACTGGAGGTGGGGCACTAGGGCAGGTATGATCTGTGAGTGGGTCTGTATACATGCATGCATGTGTTAGACTTGGTGTAAAGATACTTTGAGCATACAAACCATGAGGCACGCAAAACAGATGATTATACTGAACCCCATTTTGTATGCCCAATGCAAAAATAATTATATTATAATAACATTCATGAATAAGCCTTTATAAATGATTATAAATGATTTATACATTACTATAACTGTTGTAAATGCTCCTGGAATGCTTATAAACATTTCCAAGGTAGGAAAACATCAACAGGTTAATTTGAATAAACCATCACTTTAAGCCTCTGTGTAAAACACGTGTGATTTGACTTATTAGAAGACTTGGGCATTAGCTATTGCAGCACTGACATGGTGCCTAGTCAAAAAGACACTTGGCTCTAGGTCAAGTTTAGGGTACTTCATACACTCTTAGAAAAAAAGGTGATATCTAGAAACTAAAAGGGTTATTCGACTGTCCACATAGGAGAATCCTTTGGAGAACCCTTTTTGGTTCCAGGTAGAACCCTTTTTGGTTCCAGGTAGAACCCGTTTCACAGAGGGTTCTATATAGAACTCAAACGGGTTCTACCTGGAACCAAAAAGGGTTCTCCTATGGGAACAGCCAAAGAACCCTTTTGGAACCATTTTTTCTAAGTGGGTATGGCTCCAACCAGTGTTTCAGCCTGCAGCAGCAGTGTTTAGCTGTGTGTGACCAAGAGATAACACACTACCATACAGTACACACATCCTCCAGTGGTATTTCATAACCTCCTCTCCCAGCAGATGTGCCTATATTGGGCTGATTTGAATACTTTGACGGAGGCCTTTGTAGTGGTAAAGATATGTTCTAAGCCGGTGTGTGTGACGAGAGGGGCCTGAATCCATGCATGTCGTCGTATAGGTGCAAATATGTATATTGTAAATGTGTGTGTGCGCGTGCCTGTGTATGTGAGTGCATGTCTCTGTGTGTGTGTGTGTGTGTGTGTGCACCAGACCTGGGTTCAAATACTTTAAAAAATATATCAATTAATTTGATATACATTTCAAAGTAAGAATTAGGAAATTATTTGAAAATACTAAATACAATTATAAGTAGTTGATTCGAGCCACATTATTTGAAAATACTAAAATACACAGAAAATAGTATTCAAGCATTCAAATACTCGACAACAACAAAAAGTACTCAGGTCTGGTTCGCACACGTGCAGGTGTGTGCGCAGGTGTGTGCGCAGGTTTGTGCCCAGGTCTGTGTGCAGGTGTGTGCGTATGTGTGTGTGTGTGTGTGTGTGTGTGTGTGTGTGTGTGCGTGCGTGCGTGCGTGCGTGCGTGCGTGCGTGCGTGCGTGTGTGTGGGCGTGATGTTGTAATGACATCTTGGTTCTCCAGGAATCTTTGTCCTCTGGCCTGAAGCCTTGTGCTCTCTGCTCAAATAGCTCTTAGGACATACATGTTCTCACCCATGTAAGGCATCCTGCCCTGCCTCAAACACCGACACTGACAATGAACGAGCTGACAGTCAAATCTGATCATTATTTTGGGAGGTGAGGAAAGGTGAATAGGAGGAGAAGCCTCACCTGTTTTCTCTCGCTGCTCCCTACACACTCAGACATGAATAAATGAATGAATTAATAAAGGAGGAAAACAAACAAGTGAGAGAGTGACTGCAGGGGGAGAAACGTGCTGACTTGCAGATTTCTCTCTGAGATTTGTCTCAGTGAATGATTGATGAATGGGGAGAGACATGAGATGTGTGAGTGAGAGAGAGACAGAGACAGAGAAAGAGAGAGAGAGACGGAGAGAGAGAGAGACGGAGAGAGAGAGACGGAGAGAGAGACAGAGAGAGAGAGAGAGAGAGAGAGAGAGAGAGAGAGAGAGAGAGAGAGAGAGAGAGAGACACAGAGAGACACAGAGAAAGAGAGAGACATAGAGAGACAGAGAGAGCGGGAGAGAGAGAGACCGTGATTCTGTGAGTAGTGGACACACATACAGTACACAAACACACTCTTGTCTCTGTGAATGTATTATTGAGAGGCTATGAAACAGAGGGAAACAGAGGAACTCTTCTGTTTAGCAGGCAGCTCATTATAAATGAATGACCCTGTTTCATATTCATAAGTTAGTTGCTGTGCTTCTCTGTGATTTGCTGTCGAACAGAAATAACTTTGTTTTGACTAAACAGGAACACAGAGCATAGGATCGTCTTTTAAATGCTTTGATTTTTAAACATCGTGTTTACTTTAACGAACCAGGAAGTTTGTGTGTGTGTGTTTGTGTATGTGTAGGTTTGAGTTAAGTTGCCTGAGGTTAGGAACACACATGCATGCACTCATGCATTTAGTGTGTGTGTGTGTGTGTGTTGGGGATGGGTGGTACGGGGTAGATGTCACTTCTCATAACATCACAACACGACTGGGACTCTATTATTCATGAGATCAATGCTGAGATTCAACCAGCCCTGATATAACCTGTCCTCCTCTGGCACTGTGTTTCTATCCCTCCATCTATCCCTCTATCTATCCCTCCATCTATCCCTTTATCTATCCCTCTATCTATCCCTCCATCCATCCCTCTATCTATCCCTCTATCTATCCCTCCATCCATCCCTCTATCTATCTATCCCTCCATCTATCCCTTTATCTATCCCTCCATCCATCCCTCTATCTATCTATCCCTCCATCTATCCCTCTATCTATCCCTCCATCCATCCCTCTATCTATCTATCCCTCTATCTATCCCTCCATCCATCCCTCTATCTATCTATCCCTCCATCTATCCCTCTATCTATCCCTCCATCCATCCCTCTATCTATCTATCCCTCTATCTATCCCTCCATCCATCCCTCTATCTATCTATCCCTCTATCTATCCCTCCATCCATCCCTCTATCTATCTATCCCTCCATCCATCCCTCTATCTATCCCTCTATCTATCTATCCCTCTATCTATCCCTCTATCTATCCCTCCATCCATCCCTCTATCTATCCCTCCATCTATCCCTTTATCTATCCCTCTATCTATCCCTCCATCCATCCCTCTATCTATCCCTCCATCCATCCCTCTATCTATCCCTCCATCCATCCCTCTATCTATCCATCCCTCTATCTATCCCTCCATCCATCCCTCTATCTATCCCTCTATCTATCCCTCCATCCATCCCTCTATCTATCCCTCTATCTATCCCTCTATCTATCCCTCCATCCATCCCTCTATCTATCCCTCCATCCATCCCTCTATCTATCCCTCCATCCATCCCTCTATCTATCCCTCTATCTATCCCTCCATCTATCCCTCCATCCATCCCTCTATCTATCCCTCCCTCCATCCATCCCTCTATCTATCCCTCTATCTATCCCTCCATCCATCCCTCTATCTATCCCTCCATCTATCCCTCTATCTATCTATCCCTCCATCCATCCCTCTATCTATCCCTCCATCCATCCCTCTATCTATCCCTCCATCCATCCCTCTATCTATCCCTCCATCCATCCCTCTATCTATCCCTCTATCTATCCCTCCATCCATCCCTCTATCTATCCCTCCATCCATCCCTCTATCTATCCCTCCATCCATCCCTCTATCTATCCCTCTATCTATCTATCCCTCCATCCATCCCTCTATCTATCCCTCCATCTATCCCTCTATCTATCCCTCCATCCATCCCTCTATCTATCCCTCCATCCATCCCTCTATCTATCCCTCTATCTATCCCTCCATCCCTCTATCTATCCCTCCATCCATCCCTCTATCTATCTATCCCTCCATCCATCTCTCCAACTATCCCTCCATCTATCCCTCCATCTGTCCCTCCATCCATCCATCCCTCCATCCATCCCTCCACCTATCCCTCCATCCATCCCTCTATCCATCCATCCATCCATCCCTCCATCCATCCCTCCATCCATCCATCCCTCCATCCATCCCTCCATCCATTCATCCCTCCATCCATCCATCCATATATCCCTCCATCTATTCATCCATCCATCCATCCCTCCATCCATCCCTCCATCTATTCATCCATCCATCCCTTCATCCATCCCTTCATCCATCCCTCCCTCCATCCATCCCTCCATCTATCCCTCCATCTATCCCTCCATCCATCCCTCCATCTATCCCTCCATCTATCCCTCCCTCCAAGGTTGGTCCAGTAAAGTGCTATTCCACTACTGATAGACTGGGTTTTACAGGGTTGGTCCAGTAAAGTGCTATTCCACTACTGTTAGACTGGGTTAGACAGGGTTGGTCCAGTAAAGTGCTATTCCACTACTGTTAGACTGGGTTAGACAGGGTTGGTCCAGTAAAGTGCTATTTCAGTACTGTTAGACTGGGTTAGACAGGGTTGGTCCAGTAAAGTGCTATTCCACTACTGTTAGACTGGGTTAGACAGGGTTGGTCCAGTAAAGTGCTATTCCACTACTGTTAGACTGGGTTAGACAGGGTTGGTCCAGTAAAGTGCTATTCCACTACTGTTAGACTGGGTTAGACAGGGTTGGTCCAGTAAAGTGCTATTCCACTACTGTTAGACTGGGTTAGACAGGGTTGGTCCAGGCTGGTTGTATGTTGATTGTCATGTTTTCCAGGATATTATTACTGTCATTTTTGGAAGACTGATGAACTTGTTGCCATTTTATGAGGCCAACCTGCTGGATCACATTTTTATTATCAACTACAAAGACCTTACACTGAGACAGATAGCACTTAACTCACTCTTTGTTTTTCACAGAACTTGCGCGGTCTCTTTTGAAATTCCAATGGAACTCAGTATCTGTTTTCTACAGAATGTACTCTCTGTTTCTCAGTGTAAGCTCTTTGTAGTTGATAACAGTTGGATGAGATCCAGCAGGTTGGCCTGGGGACGAGGTTAGGAGGACAGACACTGTGTCTGGTGGCAGTTCAGCATCCCTGACATGAGTTTTATTGATGGCATTGTTTATAGTGTATGAGTGACATTAATTCAGTGTGGAACATACCCAGCAAACCGGGAACATTCCCAGAACAGTAGCTAAGATTCCCATTCAGTTTAGATAGGGTTTTATCGAACATTAGGATGATAACATTCCAAAAACAGTCAAAGAATGTATTTCATAACATCTTTTTTTCTGAAATATGCTTGGAATATGGTTCTCACATTGTAACAACCACCACAGAACATTCCCCAAAAGTTCTCATTAGGTTTCCAGCTAGTGTAATAACAATAATAATGTACCAGTAATGTTTTCCCAGCAAACCAAAATTGGTTCTGTGAAAGTTCCCAGAACATTCGTTAGGTTGCAGCCAATTTTCTCATAACACAAAAACTGTCCAGTCGTGCTGATGATTATACAATGTTTGTATAAAACAATCACCTGATGTTGCAAGAATGTTCCCAGAACACACTTTTTCTGTTCTTTAAAGGTTCCTAGAATGTTTCATTAGGTTGTGGGAACAATCTGGTGGGAACATTGTGGGAACATAACAAAAGATACGTTCCCAAACCACAAAAAACTGTCCAGTTGTGCGGAAGATTATACAATGTTACTTTTAGGGTGCAAAAAATATTCACCTGATGGTACAAAAACATTCCCAGAATATATATTGTCTGTTCTTTAAAGGGTCCCAGAGCAACCTTCAGTATAGCTGAGCCTCAATTTCACAGTTTATTTCAAAGACACGTGGTTAAAGAATATGTGGAATTGAACCTGAAATCTTCATCTGTGCATCCAGATCAGTAACCCTCTGTTCCACCAGGAGATAACTGTGGCCTTGTGTTCTCAGTCTAGTATTGTCAATCAGGACACCGAACACATCCAGATCAGTAACCCTCTGTTCCACCAGGAGATAACTGTGGCCTTGTGTTCTCAGTCTAGTATTGTCAATCAGGACACCGAACACATCCAGATCAGTAACCCTCTGTTCCACCAGGAGATAACTGTGGCCTTGTGTTCTCAGTCTAGTATTGTCAATCAGGACACCGAACACATCCAGATCAGTAACCCTCTGTTCCACCAGGAGATAACTGTGGCCTTGTGTTCTCAGTCTAGTATTGTCAATCAGGACACCGAACACATCCAGATCAGTAACCCTCTGTTCCACCAGGAGATAACTGTGGCCTTGTGTTCTCAGTCTAGTATTGTCAATCAGGACACCGAACACATCCAGATCAGTAACCCTCTGTGCCACCAGGAGATAACTGTGGCCTTGTGTTCTCAGTCTAGTATTGTCAATCAGGACACCGAACACATCCAGATCAGTAACCCTCTGTGCCACCAGGAGATAACTGTGGCCTTGTGTTCTCAGTCTAGTATTGTCAATCAGGACACCGAACACATCCAGATCAGTAACCCTCTGTGCCACCAGGAGATAACTGTGGCCTTGTGTTCTCAGTCTAGTATTGTCAATCAGGACACCGAACACATCCAGATCAGTAACCCTCTGTTCCACCAGGAGATAACTGTGGCCTTGTGTTCTCAGTCTAGTATTGTCAATCAGGACACCGAACACATCCAGATCAGTAACCCTCTGTTCCACCAGGAGATGACTGTGGCCTTGTGTTCTCAGTCTAGTATTGTCAATCAGGACACCGAACACATCCAGATCAGTAACCCTCTGTTCCACCAGGAGATGACTGTGGCCTTGTGTTCTCAGTCTAGTATTGTCAATCAGGACACCGAACACATCCAGATCAGTAACCCTCTGTTCCACCAGGAGATAACTGTGGCCTTGTGTTCTCAGTCTAGTATTGTCAATCAGGACACCGAACACATCCAGATCAGTAACCCTCTGTTCCACCAGGAGATGACTGTGGCCTTGTGTTCTCAGTCTAGTATTGTCAATCAGGACACCGAACACATCCAGATCAGTAACCCTCTGTTCCACCAGGAGATAACTGTGGCCTTGTGTTCTCAGTCTAGTATTGTCAATCAGGACACCGAACACATCCAGATCAGTAACCCTCTGTTCCACCAGGAGATGACTGTGGCCTTGTGTTCTCAGTCTAGTATTGTCAATCAGGACACCGAACACATCCAGATCAGTAACCCTCTGTGCCACCAGGAGATAACTGTGGCCTTGTGTTCTCAGTCTAGTATTGTCAATCAGGACACCGAACACAATTTCTGAGTTATTCAAATGTTCCCATCCTCTTCATATGCTCTTGTAACACTGGGTTTTATCATTTTGCTCTTTCCTATTGCGCTGCTTTCTTGTGTGACCATTTTAACCCAAAAACATAACAGTAAGGTACTTATTTGTTACACAGAAATTATTTGATATTGAGCCAAAAACTGCAATATCAAATCATTTCAAGATTATTTCATTGAACCAGAAATAGTTTTTGTACATTTATTATGTATCTTCCTTTTTCAGAATGGATATTGCATGCATTTATTTGTATGTTTTGATTGAAATTGAGAACAAGTACAAATGTTTTCTTATTTAGTTTGAAGGTTCTGAGCCTGTATTTAAGAAGCTCTCTGAACACGTGATGAAGAAAGACAATGATAAAACACAGTGTTACAAGTACACAGCATAAGAAGAGGATGGAAACATTTGAATAACTCTGAAATTGTGTACTGTGTCCTGACTGACTATATTAGAAGAAAAAAACCCACTAGCACAGCTTTCACCTGGTGGCACAGAGGGTTACTGATCTGGCTGCAGAGATGGAAACTGCAGATTCAATCCCACATATTCTTTCACCATGTGTCTTTAGAAAAACTGTTATATTTCGGTCTTCTGTGTTATAAAGTGTAATATTGGGATGCAAACTCAAAATGTAATACATTTCAACTCTATATCTGACATTGTACAGGTGTCTTCTTTTTTAAAAGCCCATAACCATGTGTGTGAGGTGTATACTTTTGTTTCAAAGCATATTTGTTTAAGACTAACAAGAAACACTCTGTGACCCTGATTTAGCCCACTGCAGTAATTAAGGAGCTACAAATGTCCATGCTGAGACTGTTGTGGTAATATTAGGTCAAACTTAAATCGAAATGTTCTTGAAGTCTTCTGAGGACTTCCAAGACAAGGTAAAATGTATATTGTGTGAACATCAATGGAATATTATGTTGAACCTAAACAAATTTGCTATGAACGTCATAAAAACGGACTTATTTGGAAATTGTGCAACATTGTGGGAATGCTCTCTGCAACCTATGTGAATATCGTAAGAATATTCTTGCAACTCCCATAACTTGATGAAAAGTTCTGGAAACCTTTAAAGAACTTAGACCAGGTGTTCTGTCAACATTACTACAACATTATAGGAATGTCCTGTGCAACCTAACTTAAACATTGTATGAATGTCATCACAACTGAGCATATTTTGTGTTTTGGGAACCTATGTCTTGTAATGTAGCCACACTGTTCGCACAACCTAATTAAATGTTCTGGGAACCTTTAAAGTCCTCAAAAAGTATGTTCTCTCAACATTCTTGCAACATCAAAGGAATGCTTTGTGCTCCCTGATACAACATGTTTCTAAATGTCAGCACAACTGGAGAGTTGTAGTGTTCTGGGAATCTCCTGGCACATCACCATAATGTTCCCCTAACATAAAGAAACATTCTGAGAGCCTTTAAGGAACAGATGAAATGTGTTCCGGAAACGTTCTTGTAACATCAGGTGAATGTTTTATACAAACATTCTAGAATCATCAGCATGACTGGACAGTTTTTGTGTTATTAGAACATTTGTAGCGACCGAACAAATGTTCTGGGAACTTTCACAGAGGCAAGTAGCTGGTGTGTAGTGTGAGTGGTGAAGACTGTGATGGAAATGTTGAAACAGGAGCGTTGGGATGCCAGGGATGGCGGACAGCTTGGGAGAAAGGGAGAGAAAGTGAGATGGGAAGAGATGGAGGGAGTGGGTGAAGAGACTTACCGTTTCTCTGTCACCTCTCCGGGGCAGTTCTGCTGGGGAGAGAGGGGGTAGGGTGCTTGGGGAAGAGGGGTAGGGTGCTTGGGGAGAAGGGGTAGGGGGTTTGGGGAAGAGGGGTAGGGTGCTTGGGAAAGAGGGGTAGGGTGCTTGGGAAAGAGGGGTAGGGGGCTTGGGGAAGAGGGGTAGGGGGCTTGGGGAAGAGGGGTAGGGTGCTTGGGGAAGAGGGGTAGGGTGCTTGAGGAAGAGGGGTAGGGTGCTTGGGGAAGAGGGGTAGGGTGCTTGGGGAAGAGGGGTAGGGGTCTTGGGGAGAAGGGGTAGGGGGCTTGGGGAGAAGGGGTAGGGTGCTTGGGGAAGAGGGGTAGGGGGCTTGGGGAAGAGGGGTAGGGGGCTTGGGGAAGAGGGGTAGGGGGCTTGGGGAGAAGGGGTAGGGGGCTTGGGGAAGAGGGGTAGGGGGCTTGGGAAAGAGGGGTAGGGGGCTTGGGGAAGAGGGGTAGGGGGCTTGGGAAAGAGGGGTAGGGTGCTTGGGGAAGAGGGGTAGGGGGCTTGGGAAAGAGGGGTAGGGGGCTTGGGGAAGAGGGGTAGGGGGCTTGGGGAAGAGGGGTAGGGTGCTTGGGGAGAGGGGTAGGGGGCTTGGGGAAGAGGGGTAGGGTGCTTGGGGAAGAGGGGTAGGGGGCTTGGGGAAGAGGGGTAGGGTGCTTGGGAAAGAGGGGTAGGGGGCTTGGGGAAGAGGGGTAGGGGGCTTGGGGAAGAGGGGTAGGGTGCTTGGGGAAGAGGGGTAGGGTGCTTGGGGAAGAGGGGTAGGGTGCTTGAGGAAGAGGGGTAGGGTGCTTGGGGAAGAGGGGTAGGGTGCTTGGGGAAGAGGGGTAGGGGGCTTGGGGAGAAGGGGTAGGGGGCTTGGGGAGAGGGGTAGGGTGCTTGGGGAAGAGGGGTAGGGTGCTTGGGGAAGAGGGGTAGGGGGCTTGGGGAAGAGGGGTAGGGGGCTTGGGGAGAGGGGTAGGGGGCTTGGGGAAGAGGGGTAGGGTGCTTGGGGAAGAGGGGTAGGGGGCTTGGGAAAGAGGGGTAGTGGGCTTGGGAAAGAGGGGTAGGGTGCTTGGGGAAGAGGGGTAGGGGGCTTGGGGAAGAGGGGTAGGGTGCTTGGGGAAGAGGGGTAGGGGGCTTGGGAAAGAGGGGTAGATGGCTTGGGGAGAGGGGTAGGGGGCTTGGGGAGAGGGGTAGGGGGCTTGGGGAAGAGGAGTAGGGTGCTTGGGAAAGAGGGGTAGGGTGCTTGGGGAAGAGGGGTAGGGTGCTTGGGGAAGAGGGGTAGGGTGCTTGGGTAGGAGGGGTAGGGGGCTTGGGAAAGAGGGGTAGGGTGCTTGGGGAAGAGGGGTAGGGTGCTTGGGGGAGAGGGGTAGGGTGCTTGGGGAAGAGGGGTAGGGGGCTTGGGGAAGAGGGGTAGGGTGCTTGGGGAGAAGGGGTAGGGTGCTTGGGGGAGAGGGGTAGGGTGCTTGAGGAAGAGGGGTAGGGGGCTTGGGGAAGAGGGGTAGGGTGCTTGGGGAAGAGGGGTAGGGGGCTTGGGGAGAAGGGGTAGGGGGCTTGGGGAAGAGGGGTAGGGGGCTTGGGGACAAGGGGTAGGGGGCTTGGGGAGAGGGGTACTGACCTCCTGGGGATTTGAGCTGGTATGGTGCTGCGTCTGGAGATCTGTCTGAATCCCATCTCAGCATGATGAGAAAATCTGCCCGTTTTACGCACGCACACACACACACACACACACACACACACACACACACACACACACACACACACACACACACACACACACACACACACACACACACACACACACACACACACACACACACACGCACACACGCAATCGTGTACAGCTAACCTTTTGGGGACACACAATTCAGTTCCATTCAAAATCCTATTTTCCCTAACCCCTAACCCCTAACCCGTACACTTACCCTAACCCGAACCCTAAACGTAATTCTAACCTTAACACTAAACCCCCTAGAAACAGCTTTTGACAAACAAAATCTCCCCGGTTCGTCAAATTTTTGTTTGGTTACTATTCTTGTGGGGACTTCTGGTTAAACACGTCCACACGTCCACACACACACACACACACACACACACACACACACACACACACACACACACACACACACACACACACACACACACACACACACACACACACACACACACACACACACACACACACCAGCTATCGGTCACTAGTTTACACACACTCACACACAGCCAAACAATCTGTTCACTCCAGCTTTTAGCAAGCTGCTTGTACGCTCGACTGATCAGATGGCAGCCAGAAACATGCTGTCAGATCTCATAGCCTCTACCTGCCTGTTCATCTCTCAGAAACACAGGGCAGCCCTGGAGCTAACAACAACTCTCTGTCTTCTTCTTCCACCTCTTCCTCCTCCTCCTCCTCGACGCCCTCCCCCCCGGTGTTCCTGGTGCTCCTATGCGCCGTGTTCCTCCATGTGGAAAACCGTTGCAGCGTGCGGAGCATCGTAGCGACAGAGCTGGGATTATCCATGCATGCTCCCGGAACCAGGATCCTGGCCTCGCGCTGCTCTCTCCCAGGAACATGAAATATGCACCTGCTACACGGATAAACAGCACACTGGAACACTGGAGTAAGGAACACAGCCTGAGAGTCACACCACACATACACCACACACACACACACACACACCACACACTCACCACACAGACACACACATACACCACACACACGCCAGACACTCATCAGACACTCACCACACACACATGTACACACACACTCACCACACACACACCAGACACACACATACCACACACCAGACACACACATACCACACACCAGACACTCACCACACACACACCACACACACATGTACACACACACACACACACACCAGACACACACATACCACACACCAGACACACACATACCACACACCACACACACACACACACACACACACACACACACACACACACACACACACACACACACACACACACACCACACACAGACCAGACACTCATCAGACACTCACCACACACACATGTACACACACACTCACCACACACACACCAGACACACACATACCACACACCAGACAC
Organism: Salvelinus namaycush; assembly: GCF_016432855.1. Classification (NCBI taxonomy): domain Eukaryota; kingdom Metazoa; phylum Chordata; class Actinopteri; order Salmoniformes; family Salmonidae; genus Salvelinus; species Salvelinus namaycush. The sequence continues at coordinate 31,649,247 of NC_052343.1, read as the reverse complement.
ACACATACCACACACCAGACACTCACCACACAGACACACACACACACACACACACACACACACACACACACACACACACACACACACACACACACACACACACACACACACACACACACACACACACACACACACACACACACACACACACACAATTATAGTTGAGGGAGAGGACTATGTGTAAGCAGAGCTCCAGTCTTCCTGTGTACCTGTGTGTGTCGAGTTGTTATGGAAAAACTCCCAGAGATTCTATTTGCTACCCACAATGCCTCAGTCCTGTCAATACCATTGAGACGTCATCTCCAGGTGTCTGTCATCTGCTTGTGATGTCAGAACTAGAGTGTGTGTGCTGGGCGGAGGCTGTGATGTCAGAACTAGAGTGTGTGTGCTGATCAGAGGCTGTGATGTCAGAACTAGAGTGTGTGTGCTAGTCAGAGGCTGTGATGTCAGAACTAGAGTGTGTGTGCTGGGCGGAGGCTGTGATGTCAGAACTAGAGTGTGTGTGCTGGGCGGAGGCTGTGATGTCAGAACTAGAGTGTGTGTGCTGGGCAGAGGCTGTGATGTCAGAACTAGAGTGTGTGTGCTGGGCGGAGGCTGTGATGTCAGAACTAGAGTGTGTGTGCTGGGCGGAGGCTGTGATGTCAGAACTAGAGTGTGTGTGCTGGGCAGAGGCTGTGATGTCAGAACTAGAGTGTGTGTGCTGGGCGGAGGCTGTGATGTCAGAACTAGAGTGTGTGTGCTGGGCGGAGGCTGTGATGTCAGAACTAGAATGTGTGTGCTAGTCAGAGGCTGTGATGCCAGAACTAGAGTGTGTGCTGGGCAGAGGCTGTGATGTCAGAACTAGAGTGTGTGTGCTGGGCAGAGGCTGTGATGTCAGAACTAGAGTGTGTGTGCTGGACAGAGGCTGTGATGTCAGAACTAGAGTGTGTGTGCTAGTCAGAGGCTGTGATGCCAGAACTAGAGTGTGTGTGCTAGTCAGAGGCTGTGATGCCGGAACTAGTGTGTGTGTGTGCTAGTCAGAGGCTGTGATGCCAGAACTAGAGTGTGTGTGCTAGTCAGAGGCTGTGATGCCGGAACTAGTGTGTGTGTGCTAGTCAGAGGCTGTGATGCCAGAACTAGAGTGTGTGTGCTAGTCAGAGGCTGTGATGCCAGAACTAGAGTGTGTGCTGGGCAGAGGCTGTGATGTCAGAACTAGAGTGTGTGTGCTGGGCGGAGGCTGTGATGTCAGAACTAGAGTGTGTGTGCTAGTCAGAGGCTGTGATGCCAGAACTAGAGTGTGTGCTGGGCAGAGGCTGTGATGTCAGAACTAGAGTGTGTGTGCTGGGCAGAGGCTGTGATGTCAGAACTAGAGTGTGTGTGCTGGGCAGAGGCTGTGATGTCAGAACTAGAGTGTGTGTGCTAGTCAGAGGCTGTGATGCCAGAACTAGAGTGTGTGTGCTAGTCAGAGGCTGTGATGCCAGAACTAGAGTGTGTGTGCTAGTCAGAGGCTGTGATGCCAGAACTAGAGTGTGTGTGCTAGTCAGAGGCTGTGATGCCAGAACTAGTGTGTGTGTGCTAGTCAGAGGCTGTGATGCCAGAACTAGAGTGTGTGTGCTAGTCAGAGGCTGTGATGCCAGAACTAGAGTGTGTGCTGGGCAGAGGCTGTGATGTCAGAACTAGAGTGTGTGTGCTGGGCAGAGGCTGTGATGTCAGAACTAGAGTGTGTGTGCTGGACAGAGGCTGTGATGTCAGAACTAGAGTGTGTGTGCTAGTCAGAGGCTGTGATGCCAGAACTAGAGTGTGTGTGCTAGTCAGAGGCTGTGATGCCGGAACTAGTGTGTGTGTGTGCTAGTCAGAGGCTGTGATGCCAGAACTAGAGTGTGTGTGCTAGTCAGAGGCTGTGATGCCGGAACTAGTGTGTGTGTGCTAGTCAGAGGCTGTGATGCCAGAACTAGAGTGTGTGTGCTAGTCAGAGGCTGTGATGCCAGAACTAGAGTGTGTGCTGGGCAGAGGCTGTGATGTCAGAACTAGAGTGTGTGTGCTGGGCGGAGGCTGTGATGTCAGAACTAGAGTGTGTGTGCTGGACGGAGGCTGTGATGTCAGAACTAGAGTGTGTGTGCTGGGCAGAGGCTGTGATGTCAGAACTAGAGTGTGTGTGCTGGGCGGAGGCTGTGATGTCAGAACTAGAGTGTGTGTGCTGGGCGGAGGCTGTGATGTCAGAACTAGAGTGTGTGTGCTGGGCAGAGGCTGTGATGTCAGAACTAGAGTGTGTGTGCTGGGCGGAGGCTGTGATGTCAGAACTAGAGTGTGTGTGCTGGGCGGAGGCTGTGATGTCAGAACTAGAGTGTGTGTGCTAGTCAGAGGCTGTGATGCCAGAACTAGAGTGTGTGCTGGGCAGAGGCTGTGATGTCAGAACTAGAGTGTGTGTGCTGGGCAGAGGCTGTGATGTCAGAACTAGAGTGTGTGTGCTGGGCAGAGGCTGTGATGTCAGAACTAGAGTGTGTGTGCTAGTCAGAGGCTGTGATGCCAGAACTAGAGTGTGTGTGCTAGTCAGAGGCTGTGATGCCAGAACTAGAGTGTGTGTGCTAGGTCAGAGGCTGTGATGCCAGAACTAGAGTGTGTGTGCTAGTCAGAGGCTGTGATGCCAGAACTAGTGTGTGTGTGCTAGTCAGAGGCTGTGATGCCAGAACTAGAGTGTGTGTGCTAGTCAGAGGCTGTGATGCCAGAACTAGAGTGTGTGCTGGGCAGAGGCTGTGATGTCAGAACTAGAGTGTGTGTGCTGGGCGGAGGCTGTGATGTCAGAACTAGAGTGTGTGTGCTGGACGGAGGCTGTGATGTCAGAACTAGAGTGTGTGTGCTGGGCAGAGGCTGTGATGTCAGAACTAGAGTGTGTGTGCTGGGCTGAGGCTGTGATGTCAGAACTAGAGTGTGTGTGCTGGGCGGAGGCTGTGATGTCAGAACTAGAGTGTGTGTGCTGGGCAGAGGCTGTGATGTCAGAACTAGAGTGTGTGTGCTGGGCAGAGGCTGTGATGTCAGAACTAGAGTGTGTGTGCTGGGCAGAGGCTGTGATGTCAGAACTAGAGTGTGTGTGCTAGTCAGAGGCTGTGATGCCAGAACTAGAGTCTGTGTGCTAGTCAGAGGCTGTGATGCCAGAACTAGAGTGTGTGTGCTAGTCAGAGGCTGTGATGCCAGAACTAGAGTGTGTGCTGGGCGGAGGCTGTGATGTCAGAACTAGAGTGTGTGTGCTGGACGGAGGCTGTGATGTCAGAACTAGAGTGTGTGTGCTGGACAGAGGCTGTGATGTCAGAACTAGAGTGTGTGTGCTGGGCGGAAGCTGTGATGTCAGAACTAGAGTGTCTGTGCAGGGCAGAGGCGGTGATGTCAGAACTAGAGTGTGTGTGCTGGACAGAGGCTGTGATGTCAGAACTAGAGTGTGTGTGCTGGGCGGAAGCTGTGATGTCAGAACTAGAGTGTCTGTGCAGGGCAGAGGCGGTGATGTCAGAACTAGAGTGTGTGTGCTGGGCGGAAGCTGTGATGTCAGAACTAGAGTGTGTGTGCTGGGCAGAGGCTGTGATGCGTACACATGTGCATGTTGGTGTGGGCTGTGATGTCACTGGGCCGTGGTCAGGGCTGTGCTGCGTGCACGTCTGGTTTCACTTCCGGCACAGCTGGAATTGCCACATCTGGGCTAGGATCCCAGGGGAGGGATGGGAAACGGGCCACTATTGTCCCCAGTGTCCAGTCACTGGAGCCGCAATGGAGGGAACAGACCTCAGACAGACAGAGAGAGTCAGAGAGAGAGAGGGTCTGACCCTGTGGCATGTGTATTCTGACGTTGTTCCCCCTCCTTCTTACTCCTGTGTGTGTTGTGACATCGTCACACACATCCGTCAAAGAGGAGTGTGTGTGTGTACAACATCACAGAGGGGAAACAGTTGTGACGCTGTCACACCACCCACCACTACAAGGCTAGCTTGGAAAGCTCTGGCTCTAACATGGAACTAAATCACACACACGCACGCACGCACGCGCACGCACGCACGCACGCACGCACGCACGCACGCACGCACGCACGCACGCACGCACGCACGCACACACACACACACACACACACACACACACACACACACACACACACATACAACCACCGTTTTTTGCTCTACTGTGGTTAACCATGGTATGGTAACCATGGTATGACTATCCCTGGCTCCTGGACTGTCCTGTTGAGGGTCGTTCCATGGCTGTGTGGAGCTAAGCTGAGTCATGTATTCTTGCGTCCACGGCACTGTATGTGTGTGTTTTTGGGACAATGCGAGATGGAGGCAAAACAGAACCACACAGACACACAGCATGCGGTGCCATTGAGGTTAAACAGTGGCCTCCTACACTGACGTGAACATGCTGTTGGCTAAACACACCATATTCATGACCTTGTCACTCTGTCATCCCCACAGGTTGAAACAAAACACGGTTACACACACACACACAGTCACAAACAGTCACGCAGCCAAACACACATATGCATGCACTGTACACACACACACACACACACACACACACACACACACACACACACACACACACACACACACACACACACACACACACACACACACACACACACACACACACACACACACACACACACAAATTATGTCTTTGTTGACAATAAGTGAGGCAGGGGCCAACACACCTGTAGCCTCAGAGATGAGCGAAACAAAGAGAGAGAGAGAGAGAGAGAGAGAGAGGAGAGAAAGAGAGAGAGGAGAAAGAGAGAGAGGAGAAAGAAAGAGAGGAAAAGAGAGAGAGGAGAAAGAGAGAGAGGAGAGAGAGGAGAGAGAGGAGAGAGGAGAAATAGAGAGAGAGAGAGAAGAGAGAGAGAGAGAGAGAGAGAGAGAGAGAGAGACCAAAAAAATGCTTCACTGAGTTCAAGTAACAGACACATCTCAACATCAACTATTCAGATGAGGCTGCGTGAATCAGGCCTTCATGGTTGAATTGCTGCAAAGAAACCACTACTAAAGGACACCAATAAGAAGAAGAGACTTGCTTGGGCCAAGAAACACGAGCAATGGACATTGGACCGGTGGAAATCTGTCCTTGGTCTGATGAGTACAAATGTAAGATTATTGGTTCCAACCGCTGTGTCTTTGTGACACACTGAGTAGGTGAACGTGTGATCTCCACATGTGTAGTTTCCCCCGTGAAGCATGGAGGAGAAGGTGTTATGGTGTGGGGGTGCTTTGCTGGTGACACTGCCAGTGATTTATTTAGAATTCAAGGCACACTTAACTTCTCTGGGATATGTGGGACGCTAACGTCCCACTTGGCCAAAAGCCAGAAAGAATGCAGCGCGCCAAATTCAAATATATTACTATAAAAATCAATCTTTCATGAAATCACACATGAAAGACACCTAATTAAAGCTACACATGTTGTGAATCCAGCTAACATGTTTGATTTCAAAAAGGATTTACGGCGAAAGCACACCAAACGATTATGTTAACTCAGTACATAGCCACAGAAAAACACAGCCATTTCCCCAGCCAAAGATAGGAGTCACAAAAAGCAGAAATAGAGATAAAATTAATCACTAACCTTTGATGATCTTCATCAGATGACACTCATAGGACATCATGTTACTCAATACATGTGTTCGATAATGTGCATATTTATATCCAAAAATCTTAGTTTACATGCCTCCAAAATATCCGGAGAAATTGCAGAGAGCCACATCTAATAACATGAATACTCATCATACACTTTGATGAAAGATACATGTTTCACATAGAATTAAACACTTGTTCTTAATGCAACCGCTGTGTCAGATTTCAAAAAAACTTTACGGAAAAAGCACACCATGCAATAATCTGAGACGGCGCTCAGATATAACAACATTTCTCCGCCATGTTGGAGTCAACAGAAAAACGAAATTACATCATAAATATTCCCTTACCTTTGATGATCTTCATCAGAATGCACTCCCAGGAATCCTAGTTCCACAATAAATCGTTGTTTTGTTCAATAATTTCCATTACTTATGTCTAAGTAGCTACTTTTGCTAGCACGTTTAGTGCACATGTCCAAACGCTCGCGCAGCTGCAGGCGAACTCGGACGAAAACTTCAAAAAGTTATATTACAGGTCGAATAAACTGGTCAAACTAAGTAGAGAATCAATCTTCAGGATGTTGTTATCATAACTATCCAATAACATTCCAACCGGAGAATTCCTTTGTGTCTCTAGAAGTAATGGAAAGCAAGACGATATCGTTTGGAATGCGCGTGACCAGGACCTGGCATTCTGCCAGACCAATGACTGAAACACCTCCCATCCGGCTCAATATCACAGTGGAGGCTTCATTCCACGTTCTGCAGACTGTTGACATCTAGTGGAAGGCGTAGGAAGTGCAAACAGATCCATATCTTACAGGGAATTGAATAGGCGATGAGTTGAACAACGACCAGCCTCAGAATTCTCACTTCCTGTTTGGATTTTTTCTCCGTTTTTTGCCTGCCATATGAGTTCTGTTATACTCACAGACATCATTCAAACAGTTTTAGAAACTTCAGAGTGCTTTATATCCAATAGTAATAATACTATGCATATATTAGCATCTGGGACAGAGTAGGAGGCAGTTCACTGTGGGCATGCTATTCATCCAAAAGTGAAAATGCTGCCCACTATCACAAATTAACCAATATGGCTACCACAGCATTCTGCAGCGATACGCCATCCCATCTGGTTTGCGCTTAGTGGGACTATCATTTGTTTTTCAACAGGACAATGAAGGAAAAGCAGTCAACAAGTGCTCAGCATATGTGGGAACACCTTTAAAAAAATGTATTTCACCTTTATTTAACCAGGTAGGACAGTTTGCTGAACAAGTTCTCATTTACAACTGCGATCTGGCCAAGATAAAGCAAAGCAGTGCGACACAAACAACAACACAGAGTTACACATGGCATTAACAAACATACAGTCAGTAACACAACAGAAAAGTCTATATACAGTGTGTGCAAATTAGGTAAGATAAGGGAGGTAAGGCAATAAATAGGCCATAGTGGCAAAATAATTACAATTGAGCAATTAAACACTGGAGTGATAGATGTGCAGAAGATGAATGTGCAAGTAGAGATACTGGGGTGCAAAGGAGCAAACATTTTTAAATAAAAGTATGGGGATGAGGTAGTTGATGGGATATTTACTGATGGGCTATGTACAGGTGCAGTGATCTGTGAGCTGCTCTGACAGCTGATGCTTAAAGTTAGAGAGGGAGATATGAGTCTCCAGCTTCAGGGATTTTTGAAATTCGTTCCAGTCATTGGCAGCAGAGAACTGGAAGGAAAGGCAGCCAAAGAGGAATTGGCTTTGGGGGTGACCAGTGAAATATACCTGCTGGAGCGCGTGCTATAGGTGGATGCTGCTATGGTGACCAGTGAGCTGAGATAAGGCGGGGCTTTACCTAGCAAAGACTTATAGATGACCTGGAGCCAGTGGGTTTGGCAACGAATCTGAAGCGAGGGCCAGCCAACGGGAGCATACAGGTCGCGGTGGTGGGTAGTATATGGGGCTTTGGTGACAAAACGGATGGCACTGTGATAGACTGCATCCAATTTGCTGAGTAGAGTGTTGGAGGCTATTTTGTAAATTACATCGCCGAAGTCAAGGATCGGTAGGATAGTCAGTTTTACGACGGTATGTTTGGCAGCATGAGTGAAGGATGCTTTGTTGCGAAATAGGAAGCTGATTCTAGATTTAATTTTGGATTGGAGATGCTTAATGTGCGTCTGGAAGGAGAGTTTACAATCTAACCAGACACCTAGGTATTTGTAGTTGTCCACATAGGCATTTAGTTTTACTTGCATTTAAGAGCAGTTGGAGGCCACAGAAGGAGAGTTGTATGGCATTGAAGCTCGTTTGGAGGTTAGTTAACACAGTGTCCAAAGAAGGGCCAGAAGTATACAGAATGGTGTCGTCTGCGTAGAGGTGGATCAGAGAATCACCAGCAGCAAGAGCGACATCATTGATGTATACAGAGAAAAGAGTCGATACGAAAGAGAGGTTGAACAGGCTAGTAATAGGGGTTGCAACAATTGCGGTGGATAATTTTAGAAAGAGAGAGTCCAGATTGTCTAGCCCGGCTGATTTGTAGGGATCCAGATTTTGCAGCTTTTTCAGAACATCGGCTATCTGGATTTGGGTGAAGGAGAAATGGGGGAGGCTTGGGCAAGTTGCTGAGGGGGGTGCAGGGCTGTTGACCAGGGGTAGGGGTAGCCAGGTGGAAAGCATGGCCAGCCGTAGAAAATGCTTATTGAAATTCTCAATTATTGTGGATTTATAGATGGTGACAGTGTTTCCTAGCCTCATTGCAGTAGGCAGCTGGGAGGAGGTGCTCTTATTCTCCATGGACTTTACAATGTCCCAGAACTTTTTGGAGTTTGTGCTACAGGATGCACATTTCTGTTTGAAAAAGCTAGCCTTTGCTTTCCTAACTGGCTGTATATATTGGTTCCTAACTTCCCTGAAAAGTTGCATATCGCGGGGGCTATTTGATGCGAATGCAGTACGCCACAGGATGTTTTTGTGCTGGTCAAGGGCAGTCAGGTCTGGAATGAACCAAGGGCTATATCTGTTCCTGGTTCTACGTTTTTTTGAATGGGGCATGCTTATTTAAGATGGTGAGGAAAGCACTTTTAAAGAATAACCAGGCATCCTCTAATGACGGAATGAGGTCAATATCCTTCCAGGATACCCGGGCCAGGTCGATTAAAAGGCCTGCTCGCTGAAGTGATTTAGGGATCGTTTGACTGTGATGAGGGGCGGTCGTTTGACCGCAGACCCATTACGGACGCAGGCAATGAGGCAGTGATCGCTGAGATCCTGGTTGAAGACAGCAGAGGTGTATTTGGAGGGCAGGTTGGTTAGGATGATATCTATGAGGGTGCCCGTGTTTACGGATTTGGGGTTGTACCTGGTAGGTTCATTGATAATTTGTGTGAGATTGAGGGCAGCTAGCTTAGATTGTAGGACTGTCGGGGTGTTAAGCAAGTCCCAGTTTACGTCACCTACCAGTACGAGCTCTGACGATAGATGGGGGGCAATCGGTTCACATATGGTGTCCAGGGCACAGCTGGGGGCAGAAGGTGGTCTATAGCAAGCGGCAACGGTGAGAGACTTGTTTCTGGAAAGGTGGATTTTTAAAAGTGGAAGCTCAAATTGTTTGGGCACAGACCTGGATAGTATGACAGAACTCTGCAGGCTATCTCTACAGTAGATTGCAACTCCGCCCCCTTTGGCAGTTCTATCTTGTCGGAAAATGTTATAGTTAGGGATAGAAATTTCAGGGTTTTTGGTGGCCTTCCTAAGCCAGGATTCAGACACGGCTAGGACATCCGGGTTGGCAGAGTGTGCTAAAGCAGTGAATAAAACAAACTTAGGGAGGAGGCTTCTAATGTTAACATGCATGAAACCAAGGCTTTTATGGTTACAGAAGTCAACAAATGAGAGTGCCTGGGGAATGGGTGTGGAGCTAGGCACTGCAGGGCCTGGATTAACCTCTACATCACCAGAGGAACAGAGGAGGAGTAGGATAAGGGTACAGCTAAAGGCTATAAGAACTGGTCATCTAATGCGTTCGGAACAGAGAGTTAAAGGAGCAGGTTTCTGGGCACGGAAGAATAGATTCAAAGCTTAATGTACAGACAAGGTTATGGTAGGATGTGAATACAGTGTGAATACAGTGGAAAGTAAACCTATAAACAGAGAGATAAACAGAGAGAGACCGAGATAAACAGAGAGAGACAGAGAGATAAACAGAGAGAGACCCCATTTAAACCAGGTGAGGTCACCGCATGTGTGGGAGGTGGAACAAAAGGGTTAGCTAAGGCATATTGAGCAGGGTTGGAGGCTCTAGAGTGAAATAAGACAATAATCACTAACCAAAACAGCAATGGACAAGGCATATTGACATTATGGAAAGGCATGCGTAGCCGAGTGATCATGGGGTCTAGCTAGGCGGGCTGGAGACACGGCGATTCAGACAGCTAGCGGGCCGGGGCTGGCAGGCCACCAAAAGGGCCTTCCCTTCCCTTCCCTGACTCTTCCCTGACGGAAGAGTCAGTTGTAGCCCCCTCGGGCGGTTCTGTCGGCAGACCAGTCGTGATGGATCGGCAGGGCTCCGTGAAGGCAGTAAAAGGGTCCAGGCCAATTGGCAAAATAGGTATTGTAGCCCAAGAAAATTGGCTGATGGACCTCTTCAGCAAACAGTCCGATATGCTCTAGACAGCTAGCGGGCCGCGGCTAGCAGGCTAGCAGATGGGCATTCAGGGGACGTCGCGACGGAGGAGCCTGTTGAAAACCCCCTCGGGCGGATTACGTCGGTAGACCAGTCGTGAAGGATCGGCAGAGCTCCGTATCGGCAGTAAAAGGGGTCCAGGCCAATTGGCAAAATAGGTATTGTAGCCCAAGGAGTGGCTGATGGACCTCTTCAGCTAGCCGGGAGATGGGCCTAGCATAGGCTAGCTCCAGGCTAATTGGTGCTTGCTTCGGGACAGAGACGTTAGCCAGGAGTAGCCACTCAGATAGCAGCTAGCTAGCTGCGATGTTCCAGGTGAAATTGTTCAGAGCTTGAGGTAGGAATCCGGAGATGTGGGGAAAAAGAGTCCAGTATGCTCTGGGTTGAATTGCGCTGTGCAGACTGGCAGGAGTTGTCCGGGCTAAAGGTTAGCTGATGACCGCTAGCAGTGGCTAGCTGACTACTAGCTAGTAGCTAGTTAGCTGGCTAGCTTCTTTTGGGGGTTCCGGTTCTAAAGTAAAGAAAATAGCAGATCCATACCACATTGGGTGAGGCGGGTTGCAGGAGAGTATGTTGGAGTTGAGGTTTAAAAAATATTTTTTAAATATATACGGAATATTATCGAAGAAAAAAGATATATACACGGGACACGACAAGATGAAGACAAAGACGTCTGACTGCCATGCCATCTTGGATTAGGATCCTTCAAGACTGTTGGAAAAGCACTATTAGACTGACTTGTCTCGTTAAATAAAGGTTAACTAAAATAAAAATAAATACTACAATGTAGAAAATAGTAAAGAATTAAGAAAAACCCTTAAATGAGTAGGTGTGTCCAAACTTTTGACTGGTACTGTATGTTTCCCATGCCAATAAAGCCCCTGTAATTGAAATTGAAATTGAATTGAGAGAGAGAGAGAGAGAACGAGAGAGACAGAGAGATAGACATAGAGCCATAAAAAGATACAGAGAGAGAGCCAGAGAGAGCCAGAGAGAGACAGAGAGAGAAACAGATTGAGAGAGAGAGAGAGAGACAGAGAGAGACAGATAGAGAGACAGAGAGAGACAGATAGAGAGACAGAGAGAGATAGACAGAGAGATAGATAGAGACAGAGAGACAGAGAGAGACAGAGAGACAGAAAAACAGACAGAGAGAGACAGAGAGATAAACAGATAGAGACAGAGAGAGACAGAGAGATAAACAGAGAGAGACAGAGAGAGACAGAGAGACAGAGAGAGACCGATAGATAAACAGATAGAGACAGAGAGAGACAGAGAGAGACAGAGAGATAAACAGAGAGAGACAGAGAGATAAACAGATAGAGACAGAGAGAGACAGAGAGATAAACAGAGAGAGACAGAGAGAGACAGAGAGATAAACAGAGAGAGACAGAGAGAGACAGTGAGATAAACAGATAGAGACAGAGAGATCAACAGAGAGATTATTAGAGAGAGACAGAGATAAACAGAGAGAGACAGAGATAAACAGAGAGATAAACAGAGAGATAAACAGAGAGATAAACCAAGAGACGGAGAGATAAACAGATGGAGACAGAGAGATAAACGGAGAGAGACAGAGAGATAAACAGAGAGAGACAGAGATATAAACAGAGAGAGATAAACAGAGATAAACAGAGAGAGACATAGAGAGACAGAGAGATAAACAGAGAGAGACAGATAGAGACAGAGAGATAAACAGAGAGATAAACAGAGAGAGACAGAGATAAACAGAGAGAGACAGAGAGATAAACAGAGAGAGACAGAGAGAGACAGAGATAAACAGATAGAGACAGAGAGATAAACAGAGAGAGACAGAGAGATAAACAGACAGAGAGACAGAGAGAGACAGAGAGAAAACAGAGAGATAAACAGAGAGAGACAGAGAGATAAACAGAGAGATAAACAGAGAGAGACAGAGAGAGACAGAGAGATAAACAGAGAGATAAACAGAGAGAGACAGAGAGATAGACACAGAGAGACAGAGAGATAAACACAGAGAGACAGAGAGATAAACAGACAGAGAGACAGAGAGAGACAGAGAGATAAACAGAGAGAGACAGAGAGATAAACAGAGAGATAAACAGAGAGAGAGACAGAGAGAGACAGAGAGATAAACAGAGAGAGACAGAGAGATAAACAGAGAGAGACAGAGAGATAAACACAGAGAGACAGAGAGATAAACAGAGAGAGACAGAGAGATAAACAGAGAAATAAACCGAGAGAGACAGAGATAAACCGAGAGAGACAGAGAGATAAACAGAGAGAGACAGATAGAGACAGAGAGAGACAGAGATAAACAGATAGAGACAGAGCGATAAACAGACAGCGAGACAGAGAGAGACAGAGAGATAAACAGAGAGAGACAGAGAGATAAACAGAGAGAGACAGAGAGATAAACACAGAGAGACAGAGAGATAAACACAGAGAGACAGAGAGATAAACACAGAGAGACAGAGAGATAAACAGACAGAGAGACAGAGAGAGACAGAGAGATAAACACAGAGAGACAGAGAGATAAACAGACAGAGAGACAGAGAGAGACAGAGAGATAAACAGAGATAGACAGAGAGATAAACAGAGAGAGACAGAGAGATAAACAGAGAGAGACAGAGAGATAAACAGAGAGATAAACAGAGAGATAAACAGAGAGAGACAGAGAGATAAACACAGAGAGACAGAGAGATAAACAGAGAGAGACAGAGAGATAAACAGAGAGATAAATAGAGAAATAAACCGAGAGAGACAGAGATAAACAGAGAGAGACAGAGAGATAAACAGAGAGAGACAGATAGAGACAGAGAGAGACAGCGATAAACAGATAGAGACAGAGAGATAAACAGACAGCGAGACAGAGAGACAGAGATAAACAGAGAGATAAACAGAGAGCGACAGAGAGATAAACAGAGAGAGACAGAGAGATAAAC
>NC_052343.1:31618548-31631048 GCF_016432855.1 Salvelinus namaycush | reverse complement strand
TGTGTGTCTCCTAGGCCAGATCTTCCAGTCAGTGTGTGTGTCTCCTAGGCCAGATCTCCCAGTCAGTGTGTGTGTCTCCTAGGCCAGATCTCCCAGTCAGTGTGTGTGTCTCCTAGGCCAGATCTCCCAGTCAGTGTGTGTGTCTCCTAGGCCAGATCTTCCAGTCAGTGTGTGTGTCTCCTAGGCCAGATCTCCCAGTCAGTGTGTGTGTCTCCTAGGCCAGATCTTCCAGTCAGTGTGTGTGTCTCCTAGGCCAGATATCCCAGTCAGTGTGTGTGTCTCCTAGGCCAGATCTCCCAGTCAGTGTGTGTGTCTCCTAGGCCAGATCTCACAGTCAGTGTGTGTGTCTCCTAGGCCAGATCTTCCAGTCAGTGTGTGTGTCTCCTAGGCCAGATCTCCCAGTCAGTGTGTGTGTCTCCTAGGCCAGATCTTCCAGTCAGTGTGTGTGTCTCCTAGGCCAGATCTCCCAGTCAGTGTGTGTGTCTCCTAGGCCAGATCTTCCGGTCAGTGTGTGTGTCTCCTAGGCCAGATCTTCCAGTCAGTGTGTGTGTCTCCTAGGCCAGATCTCCCAGTCAGTGTGTGTGTCTCCTAGGCCAGATCTTCCAGTCAGTGTGTGTGTCTCCTAGGCCAGATCTTCCAGTCAGTGTGTGTGTCTCCTAGGCCAGATCTCCCAGTCAGTGTGTGTGTCTCCTAGGCCAGATCTTCCAGTCAGTGTGTGTGTCTCCTAGGCCAGATCTTCCAGTCAGTGTGTGTGTCTCCTAGGCCAGATCTCCCAGTCAGTGTGTGTGTCTCCTAGGCCAGATCTCCCAGTCAGTGTGTGTGTCTCCTAGGCCAGATCTCCCAGTCAGTGTGTGTGTCTCCTAGGCCAGATCTCCCAGTCAGTGTGTGTGTCTCCTAGGCCAGATCTCCCAGTCAGTGTGTGTGTCTCCTAGGCCAGATCTCCCAGTCAGTGTGTGTGTCTCCTAGGCCAGATCTCCCAGTCAGTGTGTGTGTCTCCTAGGCCAGATCTCCCAGTCAGTGTGTGTGTCTCCTAGGCCAGATCTTCCAGTCAGTGTGTGTGTCTCCTAGGCCAGATCTCCCAGTCAGTGTGTGTGTCTCCTAGGCCAGATCTCCCAGTCAGTGTGTGTGTCTCCTAGGCCAGATCTCCCAGTCAGTGTGTGTGTCTCCTAGGCCAGATCTCCCAGTCAGTGTGTGTGTCTGGCAGGAATCTGGAGGTTGACTCTTTCTTCTCTTTTTTCTTTTCTCTTATTTCGTTGAACAAGCGTCTTCTTTTCATGAGCAGTCACACACACACACACACACACACATTGTGTGACGCAACAGACCCTCGTCATGTTCCTGAGGTCCAGTTCTCACAGCAGCCTGACTGGAAGCCTTTGTCTGAGCAAGCTTTAAAAATTCAACTTGAGCAGGGTTACCACACACACACACACACACACACACACACACACACACACACACACACACACACACACACACACACACGCGCGCTAACACAGCATCATGAGCTGGCATTTCGGTTATTTTCCAGCTGAGGTCAGGTTTAGTTCATACTTAGTTTATATGTATATACAGTACCAGTCAAAAGTTTGGACACACCTACTCATTCTACATTGTAGAATAATAGTGAAGACATCAAAACTATGAAATAACACATGTGGAATCATGTAGTGTTTTTATATTTTAGATTCTTCAAAGTAGCCACCCTTTGCCTTGATGACAGCTTTGCACACTCTTGGCATTCTCTCAACCAGCATCATGAGGTAGTCACCTGGAATGCATTTCAATTAACAGGTGTGCCTGTGACAAGGTAGGGTTGGTATACAGAAGATAGCCCTATTTGGTAAAAGACCAAGTCCATATTATGGCAAGAACAGCTCAAATAAGCAAAGAGAAACGACAGTCCATTATTTTTTTTAAAGTATATATTTTTTTAACCTTTATTTAACTAGGCAAGTCAGTTAAGAACAAATGATTATTTTCAATGACGGCCTGGGAACAGTGGGTTAACTGCCTTGTTCAGGAACAGTGGGTTAACTGCCTTGTTCAGGAACAGTGGGTTAACTGCCTTGTTCAGGAACAGTGGGTTAACTGCCTTGTTCAGGAACAGTGGGTTAACTGCCTTGTTCAGGAACAGTGGGTTAACTGCCTTGTTCAGGAACAGTGGGTTAACTGCCTTGTTCAGGGACAGTGGGTTAACTGCCTTGTTCAGGAACAGTGGGTTAACTGCCTTGTTCAGGAACAGTGGGTTAACTGCCTTGTTCAGGAACAGTGGGTTAACTGCCTTGTTCAGGAACAGTGGGTTAACTGCCTTGTTCAGGGAACAGTGGGTTAACTGCCTTGTTCAGGAACAGTGGGTTAACTGCCTTGTTCAGGAACAGTGGGTTAACTGCCTTGTTCAGGAACAGTGGGTTAACTGCCTTGTTCAGGAACAGTGGGTTAACTGCCTTGTTCAGGAACAGTGGGTTAACTGCCTTGTTCAGGAACAGTGGGTTAACTGCCTTGTTCAGGGACAGTGGGTTAACTGCCTTGTTCAGGAACAGTGGGTTAACTGCCTTGTGGGTTAACTGCCTTGTTCAGGAACAGTGGGTTAACTGCCTTGTTCAGGAACAGTGGGTTAACTGCCTTGTTCAGGAACAGTGGGTTAACTGCCTTGTTCAGGAACAGTGGGTTAACTGCCTTGTTCAGGGACAGTGGGTTAACTGCCTTGTTCAGGAACAGTGGGTTAACTGCCTTGTTCAGGAACAGTGGGTTAACTGCCTTGTTCAGGGACAGAACAACTTTACTTTAAGACATGAAGGTCAGTTAATTCGGAAAATTTCAAGAACTTTGAAAGTTTCTTCAAGTGCAGTCGCAAAAACCATCAAGCGTTATGATGAAACTAGCTCTCATGAGGACCGCCACAGGAACGGAAGACCCAGAGTTACCTCTGCTGCAGAGGATAAGTTCAGTAGAGTTACCAGCCTCAGAAATTGCAGCCCAAATAAGTGCTTCAGAGAGTTCAAGTAACAGACACATCTCAACATCAACTGTTCAGAGGAGACCGTCTGAATCAGGCCTTCATGCTCGAATTGCTGCAAAGAAACCACTACTAAAGGACACCAATAAGAAGAAGAGACTTGCTTGGGCCAATAAACACAAGCAATGGACATTAGACCGGTGGAAATCTGTCCTTTGATCTGATGAGTCCAAATTTTAGATTTTGCGTTCCAACCGCCGTGTCTTTGTGCACACTTAACCAGCATGGCTACCACAGCATTCTGCAGCGATATGCCGTCACATCTGGTTTGCACTTAGTGGGACAATAATTTGTTTTTCAACAGGACAATGACCCAACACACCTCCAGGCTGTGTAAGGGCTATTTGACCAAGGAGAGTGATGGAGTGTTGCATCAGATGACCTGGCCTCCACAATCACCCGACCTCAACCCATTTGAGATGGTTGGGAAGAGTTGGACCGCAGAGTGAAGGAAAAGCAACCAACAAGTGCTCAGCATATGTGGGAAATCCTTCAAGACTGTTGGAAAAGCATTCCTCTTGAACCTGGTTGAGAGAATGCCAAGAGTGTTCAAAGCTGTCATCAAGGCAAAAGGTGGCTACTTTGAAGAATCTAAAATCTAAAATATATTTTGATGTGTTTAACACTTTTTTGGTTACTACGTGATTCCATATGTGTTATTTAATAGTTTTGATGTCTTCACTATTATTCTACAATGTAGAAATTAGTAAAAATAAAGAAAAACCCTTGAATGGGTAGGTGTGTCCAAACTTTTGACTGGTACTGCATGTGTGTGTTCCACTCTTGGCATGTTCATCACAAATTAATTAAAAGCTTGCATAAAACACACCCACCCACACACACACAGGCATGTGCACTGAACTTGATCACACCACCTGTCTGTCACTGTGTGGGACTGTATGTGCACGTGTATGTCTGTGTTGGTTGTGTGTGTGTATGTGTGTGTTGGTTGCGTGTGTTTGTGGGGGGGGTGGTGTTGGTTGTGTTAGTGTGTGTGTGTGTGTGTGTGTGTGTGTGTGTGTGTGTGTGTGTGTGTGTGTGTGTGTGTGTGTGTGTGTGTGTGTGTGTGTGTGTGTGTGTGTGTGTGTGTGTGTGTGTGTTGGATGTGTTTAACTATCCTTGTGTGGACCAGAAGACCAGGTGGTTGATGCCATTCCATTTGTTCCGTTCCGGACATTATTATGAGCCTTCCTCCCCTTAGCAGCCTCCTGTGACTCAAACAGGGTAAACCCTTTGGTAGGTCACCAGAACCAGGCAATGCAACATCACAAGGCAACCCCATTTCCACCTCCCCTCCCTCCCTCCACCCCTCCACCCGACCCTCGAGACACACCCGACAACCCCTCGAAAAATGTAGCGCCTAGAACACCCAGACACTTGACACAGGAACAGAGAGGGGGAGGGAACAGGGACACACACACCTGCTGAATCAGGCGCTTCTACGCCACAGAGTATGATAGAAACTGATCCCTTATATCTGCTATGCTGATATTACTGTCCTACACACACACACACACACACACACACACACACACACACACACACACACACACACACACACACACACACACACACACACACACACACACACACACACACACACACACACACACACACACACACATACACACTAGTCTATTAATGTCTGTAACCCAGAACACACACGCGCTGGTCATCATGGATAGCTGATCCAGTTTCACAGCCAGTAACCAGACGCTTTTACAATTGTACCCTGCCTCAGCTCTCCTCTAACCTGCCCGGCAACACATATTACACAGCACAACACACACTCACAAATGTGCCCACACACACAAACACACATACTTGTTGTCCCTGGTCCAACGTGGTGTCCTTGTGTAGGACGCTCTCTGAAGGACCCCTGCCTGTAGTATCCTCTTACTGTAGACCCCAAGGCCAATCACAGAACACACACACAAAGGCCTCTCACGGCAGCTACTCTGCCTGAGGTGAGTGGACAGGGAAGAGTCTCAATGGGTTTTATACACACACACATCTCTGTGGGATTACTACTGTATTCCTGCCCTCTGTAGTGTTATCTCTGTGGGGTTACTACTGTATTCCTGCCCTCTGTAGTGTTATCTCTGTGGGGTTAATACTGTATTCCTGCCCTCTGTAGTGTTATCTCTGTGGGGTTACTACTGTATTTCCGCCCTCTGTAGTGTTATCTCTGTGGGGTTACTACTGTATTCCTGCCCTCTGTAGTGTTATCTCTGTGGGGTTACTACTGTATTCCTGCCCTCTGTAGTGTTATCTCTGTGTGGTTACTACTGTATTCCTGCCCTCTGTAGTGTTATCTCTGTGGGGTTACTACTGCATTTCTGCCCTCTCTAGCGTTATCTCTGTAGGGTTACTACTGCATTTCTACCCTCTCTAGCGTTATCTCTGTGGGGTTACTACTGCATTTCTGCCCTCTCTAATGTTATCTCTGTGGGGTTACTACTGCATTTCTGCCCTCTCTAGCGTTATCTCTGTGGGGTTACTACTGCATTTCTGCCCTCTCTAGCGTTATCTCTGTGGGGTTACTACTGCATTTCTGCCCTCTCTAGCGTTATCTCTGTGGGGTTACTACTGTATTCTTGCTGTCGCGACTTCCGCCGAAGTCGGTCCCCCTCCTTGTTCGGGCGGTGTTCGGCGATCGACATCACCGATCTGTAATCGGTTATCTGTTACTCGCTGTAATGTTATCTCTGTGGGGTTAATACTGTATTTCCGCCCTCTCTAGTGTTATCTCTGTGTGGTTAATACTGTATTCCTGCCCTCTGTAGTGTTATCTCTGTGGGGTTACTACTGTATTTCTGCCCTCTCTAGTGTTATCTCTGTGGCGTTACTACTGTATTCCTGCCCTCTCTCTGTAGTGTTATCTCTGTGGCGTTACTACTGTATTCCTGCCCTCTCTCTGTAGTGTTATCTCTGTGGGGTTACTACTATATTCCTGACCTCTCTAGTGTTATCTCTGTAGGGTTACTATTGTATTCCTGCCCTCTCTAATGTTATCTCTGTAGGGTTACTATTGTTTTCCTGCCCTCTCTAATGTTTTCTCTGTAGGGTTACTATTGTATTCCTGCCCTCTCTAGCGTTATCTCTGTAGGGTTACTATTGTATTCCTGCCCTCTCTAATGTTATCTCTGTGGGGTTACTATTGTATTCCTGCCTTCTCTAGCGTTATCTCTGTAGGGTTACTATTGTATTCCTGCCCTCTCTAATGTTATCTCTGTAGGGTTACTATTGTATTCCTGCCCTCTCTAATGTTATCTCTGTAGGGTTACTACTGTATTCCTGCCCTCTCTAATGTTATCTCTGTAGGGTTACTATTGTATTCCTGCCCTCTCTAATGTTATCTCTGTAGGGTTACTATTGTATTCCTGCTCTCTCTAGCGTTATCTCTGTAGGGTTACTATTGTATTCCTGCTCTCTCTAGCGTTATCTCTGTAGGGTTACTACTGTATTCCTGCCCTCTCTAATGTTATCTCTGTAGGGTTACTATTGTATTCCTGCCCTCTCTAATGTTATCTCTGTAGGGTTACTATTGTATTCCTGCTCTCTCTAGCGTTATCTCTGTAGGGTTACTATTGTATTCCTGCTCTCTCTAGCGTTATCTCTGTAGGGTTACTATTGTATTCCTGCCCGCTCTAATGTTATCTCTGTAGGGTTACTATTGTATTCCTGCTCTCTCTAGCGTTATCTCTGTAGGGTTACTACTGTATTCCTGCCCTCTCTAATGTTATCTCTGTAGGGTCACTATTGTATTCCTGCCCTCTCTAATGTTATCTCTGTAGGGTTACTATTGTATTCCTGCTCTCTCTAGCGGTATCTCTGTAGGGTTACTACTGTATTCCTGCCCTCTCTAATGTTATCTCTGTAGGGTTACTATTGTATTCCTGCTCTCTCTAATGTTATCTCTGTAGGGTTACTGTTGTATTCCTGCTCTCTCTAGCGTTATCTCTGTAGGGTTACTATTGTATTCCTGCTCTCTCTAATGTTATCTCTGTAGGGTTACTACTGTATTCCTGCCCTCTCTAATGTTATCTCTGTAGGGTTACTATTGTATTCCTGCTCTCTCTAGCGTTATCTCTGTAGGGTTACTATTGTATTCCTGCTCTCTCTAATGTTATCTCTGTAGGGTTACTACTGTATTCCTGCCCTCTCTAATGTTATCTCTGTAGGGTTACTATTGTATTCCTGCTCTCTCTAGCGTTATCTCTGTAGGGTTACTATTGTATTCCTGCTCTCTCTAATGTTATCTCTGTAGGGTTACTACTGTATTCCTGCCCTCTCTAATGTTATCTCTGTAGGGTTACTATTGTATTCCTGCTCTCTCTAGCGTTATCTCTGTAGGGTTACTATTGTATTCCTGCTCTCTCTAATGTTATCTCTGTAGGGTTACTATTGTATTCCTGCCCTCTCTAATGTTATCTCTGTAGGGTTACTATTGTATTCCTGCTCTCTCTAGCGTTATCTCTGTAACGTTATTACTGTATTCCTGCACTCCTTTCTGTCTCCTCCCTCTCTCCCCACGCCGCCCTCTTCTCTGTCTTCTCTCTCTTTCCCCACGACCCTGCCCCGGTGCCAACCCAGCATCACTAGCAGAACTCCTCACCTGTGTGTCGGCATGCCGCGGATTACAATCGGACACATTCCCGACTCCGTCTCACACACACACTGAATTTCCATGGATAACAGACACATTCCCATCTCACTGCCCTCTCACCAGCCTCACATGCAGGACATCAATCAGGTATTCCTTGTGAATATCTGCGTTCCTTGGCTGGGGATTGGAATGAGGCTTAGACTTCTGGAATCAGGAAGAGAGTTCCGTCAGAGATGTTTGGAATTCCAACCGGAATCCCCTCTGTCTGATGTTGGGGGTGAGCTGGAGTACACCATGAGTGAGAGTGTGTGAGAGTGTGGGCCTGGGGCAGTGTGTTGTGTGTGTGTGAGTTATAGCATCACTCCACCTCTCTTCCTTTCAGGCCACACTGTTCCGTATCTGCTCACGAGAGAGGAATTGTAGGAAACCAGGAGAGACCTATTATGGTATGAGGACATACCAATCCTACCTCTCACACACACACTCACACCGAGACACACACACACACTCACACCCAAACAGTCTCCCACTCTGATAGAGATCATCACGACAGTATCAGAGTAGGAGATACTGTAATCAGGCTGGTTCCTCAGTCATTATGTTACTGTAGAGTTAGGACTAACTCAGTCATTATGTTACTGTAGAGTTAGTAGTAACTCAGTCGTTATGTTACTGTAGAGTTATGAGTAACTCAGTCATTATGTTACTGTAGTTAGTAGTAACTCAGTCATTATGTTACTGTAGAGTTAGTAGTAACTCAGTCATTATGTTACTGTAGTTAGGACTAACTCAGTCATTATGTTACTGTAGAGTTAGTAGTAACTCAGTCGTTATGTTACTGTAGAGTTAGGAGTAACTCAGTCATTATGTTACTGTAGTTAGGACTAACTCAGTCATTATGTTACTGTAGAGTTAGTAGTAACTCAGTCGTTATGTTACTGTAGAGTTATGAGTAACTCAGTCATTATGTTACTGTAGTTAGGAGTAACTCAGTCATTATGTTACTGTAGAGTTAGTAGTAACTCAGTCATTATGTTACTGTAGTTAGGACTAACTCAGTCATTATGTTACTGTAGAGTTAGTAGTAACTCAGTCGTTATGTTACTGTAGAGTTAGGAGTAACTCAGTCATTATGTTACTGTAGTTAGGAGTTATTCAGTCATTATGTTACTGTAGTTAGGAGTAACTCAGTCATTATGTTACTGTAGTTAGGAGTAACTCAGTCATTATGTTACTGTAGTTAGGAGTAACTCAGTCATTATGTTACTGTAGAGTTAGTAGTAACTCAGTCGTTATGTTACTGTAGAGTTAGTAGTAACTCAGTCGTTATGTTACTGTAGAGTTAGTAGTAACTCAGTCGTTATGTTACTGTAGAGTTATGAGTAACTCAGTCATTATGTTACTGTAGTTAGGAGTAACTCAGTCATTATGTTACTGTAGAGTTAGTAGTAACTCAGTCATTATGTTACTGTAGTTAGGACTAACTCAGTCATTATGTTACTGTAGTTAGGAGTAACTCAGTCATTATGTTACTGTAGAGTTAGGAGTAACTCAGTCATTATGTTACTGTAGTTAGGACTAACTCAGTCATTATGTTACTGTAGAGTTAGGAGTAACTCATTCATTATGTTACTGTAGTTAGGAGTTATTCAGTCATTATGTTACTGTAGTTAGGAGTAACTCAGTCATTATGTTACTGTAGAGTTAGGAGTAACTCATTCATTATGTTACTGTAGTTAGGAGTTATTCAGTCATTATGTTACTGTAGTTAGGAGTAACTCAGTCATTATGTTACTGTAGAGTTAGGAGTAACTCAGTCATTATGTTACTGTAGAGTTAGGAGTAACTCATTCATTATGTTACTGTAGTTAGGAGTTATTCAGTCATTATGTTACTGTAGTTAGGAGTAACTCAGTCATTATGTTACTGTAGAGTTAGTAGTAACTCATTCATTATGTTACTGTAGTTAGGAGTTATTCAGTCATTATGTTACTGTAGAGTTAGTAGTAACTCAGTCATTATGTTACTGTAGAGTTAGGAGTAACTCAGTCATTATGTTACTGTAGTTAGTAGTAACTCAGTCATTATGTTACTGTAGTTAGGAGTAACTCAGTCATTATGTTACTGTAGTTAGGAGTAACTCAGTCATTATGTTACTGTAGAGTTAGTAGTAACTCAGTCATTATGTTACTGTAGAGTTAGGAGTAACTCAGTCATTATGTTACTGTAGTTAGTAGTAACTCAGTCATTATGTTACTGTAGAGTTAGGAGTAACTCAGTCATTATGTTACTGTAGTAGGAGTACTCAGTCATTACTGTAGTTAGGAGTAACTCAGTCATTATGTTACTGTAGTTAGGAGTAACTCAGTCATTATGTTACTGTAGAGTTAGGACTAACTCAGTCATTATGTTACTGTAGAGTTAGGAGTAACTCAGTCATTATGTTACTGTAGTTAGGAGTAACTCAGTCATTATGTTACTGTAGAGTTAGGAGTAACTCAGTCATTATGTTACTGTAGAGTTAGGAGTAACTCAGTCATTATGTTACTGTAGTTAGGACTAACTCAGTCATTATGTTACTGTAGAGTTAGGAGTAACTCAGTCATTATGTTACTGTAGTTAGGAGTAACTCAGTCATTATGTTACTGTAGTTAGGAGTAACTCAGTCATTATGTTACTGTAGTTAGGAGTAACTCAGTCATTATGTTACTGTAGAGTTAGGAGTAACTCAGTCATTATGTTACTGTAGTTAGGAGTAACTCAGTCATTATGTTACTGTAGTTAGGAGTAACTCAGTCATTATGTTACTGTAGAGTTAGTAGTAACTCAGTCATTATGTTACTGTAGAGTTAGGAGTTACTCAGTCATTATGTTACTGTAGTTAGGAGTAACTCAGTCATTATGTTACTGTAGTTAGGAGTAACTCAGTCATTATGTTACTGTAGTTAGGAGTAACTCAGTCATTATGTTACTGTAGTTAGGAGTAACTCAGTCATTATGTTACTGTAGTTAGGAGTAACTCAGTCATTATGTTACTGTAGTTAGGAGTAACTCAGTCATTATGTTACTGTAGTTAGGAGTAACTCAGTCATTATGTTACTGTAGTTAGTAGTAACTCAGTCATTATGTTACTGTAGAGTTAGGAGTAACTCAGTCATTATGTTACTGTAGTTAGGAGTAACTCAGTCATTATGTTACTGTAGTTAGGAGTAACTCAGTCATTATGTTACTGTAGTTAGGAGTAGGAGGAGTGGGGAGAAGGATGTATATATGTTCTAACCAGCCCAGGGACTAAAGACAACAACTATCTGGCTAGCTAACTCAGACACTGATATTACAATATATCGCTGTACTGGCTGAGATGTTGATTACTAGACATTGTCCTTGTCTAATAATAATTGGGGGGTTGGGGACAAAACTAGACTCAACATGTGACCCTACTGACAGAAGCATAACACACTCATAGGCACAGCACCCGTGGGGGATAAGCCAGGACGTGCAGACGAGGGCATTCCTCCTCTCAGCTGTGAGCTATTGGGACAGGCTGTCCAGTGCACACAACCCCCCCGACCACCTAACCTCGACTGCTGCTCCGGACCGCCACAGCTAAAGTCCACGTTCTCCCTCTATCTCCCTCCTCTCTCCCCCGCCCCCCAGGCCTCATCCAAGAGGCTTCCAACTGTGATGACAGCTACAATACACCACAGTCACATGACTACAACTCAGACAGAGATACGGCCCCAATGCTGAAACAGACTCACAGTCCCAATGCTGAAACAAACTCACAGCCCCAATGCTGAAACAAACTCACAGCCCCAATGCTGAAACAGACTCTCAGCCTCAATGCTGAAACAGACTCTCAGCCACAATGCTGAAACAGACTCACAGCCCCAATGCTGAAACAAACTCACAGCCCCAATGCTGAAACAGACTCTCAGCCACAATGCTGAAACAGACTCACAGCCCCAATTCTGAAACAGAGTCACAGTCCCAATGCTGAAACTCAGACTCACAGCCTCAATGCTGAAACAGACTCACAGCCCCAATGCTGAAACAGACTCACAGCCCCAATGCTGAAACAGACTCTCAGCCCCAATGCTGAAACAGACTCACAGCCCCAATGCTGAAACTCAGACTCACAGCCCCAATGCTGAAACAGACTCACAGCTCCAATGCTGAAACAGAGTCACGGACCCAATGCTGAAACAGAGTCAAGGACCCAATGCTGAAACAGACTCACGGACCCAATGCTAAAACAGAGTCACGGACCCAATGCTAAAACATTGTTTAAATACTAAAACACTGAACCGGGGTCAAGCAACCTCTCTGATTCAGAGGGGTTGGGTTAAATGCGGAAGACACATTTCAGTTGAATGCATTCAGTTGCACAACTGACTAGGTGTCCCCCTTTACCTTTCCCTTATTAATAAATAAAACTCTGAATATGGGGTAAGAGACTGCAGCCTGAGATACTGTGGAGGCAGGCGTACTGTAATCAATTTGTGTTTGTGTGTTGTATGTCTGACACTGCAAGGCTCCTAGCGCTGTTATAACGAGCATACGCTTGGCATCACACGGATCATCCTCATTAGCCAATGGCCATGTGTGTGTCCATACTGACCCCATGGCTAGTGAAAGTGTTTTACTCATGTTTTAATATCTGATTATGTTCAGTGAGTCAGGCAGAAAGACAGTCCGGATGAGGCAGAGTTCTTCCCTCAGAGCTATGATTACACTCTCAACCCCCAGATACACTCCATAAACCCTCAGACCATTAGACCAGGGCTTCATTCTGTAGTTGACTTTACTTCCAAACACATAATAAACCCATGATCTTTTAATCAATGATGTAAATAAGCAAGGAAGGCTGCT
>NC_052343.1:31608548-31616048 GCF_016432855.1 Salvelinus namaycush | reverse complement strand
CCTTTAAAGCTCTCAATCTCAAATTAGTTTTTCAGCCAAACGTCATTGACCATTGAACAGCAGTACATATTGCAGCTGTTATGTGCAGAGACTGTCATCAGTGAGAATGTCTGGACCCTCATGTTTCATTTCACACAGCTTACCATGACTCTCTGTAGTCTGTCTTTTAATAGGCTGGTCACTTCCCCATATGAAGCCATGTGCACTTCCTAAAGCAACACACACACACACACACACACACACACACACACACACACACACACACACACACACACACACACACACACACACACACACACACACACACACACACACACACACACGACACACACACACACACACGACACACACACATCTGTCCACATCTGATAACCCTTTTTGGTTTCAGGTAGAACCCTTTTTGATTCCAGCTAGAACCTTTTCTGGTTCTATATGTAGAACCCTCTGTGGAAAGTGTTCTACCTGGAACCAAAAAAGGCTCTACCTGACACCAAAAAGGGTTCTCATATGGGGGCAGCAGGATTCTCCTAGATAGCAAAAATCAGTGGTGTACATTTAACTCTGAAAGTGTCAAATGTACACTATTTTCAGTGAACACATGAGTCCCGCTGTACTGGTTTTAAAATAACACTTTTGAAAGTGTTAAAGATTTAACTCTGTTGCAGTGTTCCCCATTTTACTGTTAAAGTGTTCAAAGGAACTCGAGTGTAGTGTTTGCATAGCTTTACTGCAGGGTTGTCAAACTCATCCCATGGAGGTACTAGTGTCTGCGGGTTTTGGGTTGTGCCTTTCAATTAAGACCTAGACAACCAGGTGAGGGGAGTCTTTTACTAATTACTGACCTGAATTCATCAATCAAGTACAAGAGAGGAGCAAAACCCTGCAAGACACTCGGCCCTCCATGGAATGAGTTTGACACGTGCTCTGTCATACACAACACCTACAGTGTAAAACACTTGATTTACAGTAAACTGGACTCACTCTGCTCAGTGCTGTTACATGTTCTCAGTGTAAGAAATGAACACCTGTAGTGTTACAGTTAATCATTTTTGGGTGTTGTTTTAACACTGTATGTTGTAAAGCCTAACTGAGAGCACCTTTTTTTCTAACAGTGTATGGACAGTCATGCTGCTTTTTGCTGTGTGTTAATCTGTCCTCATATGCCTCTGAGAAGAGCCGAGCAGGTCTCTGTAACGATTTTCGTCGTGGGATGAAGAGTAGTCGGACCAAAGCGCAGCGTGGTAAGTGTTCATGTTATATTTATTAAAACAGAAACACTAACCAAAATAACAAAGAGAAAGAACGAGAACGAAACAGTCCTGTAAGGTGCAGCAACACAAAACAGAAAACAACTACCCACAAACACAGGTGGGAAAAGGCTCCCTAAGTATGATTCCCAATCAGAGACAACGATAGACAGCTGCCTCTGATTGAGAACCACACCCGGCCAAACACAGAAATAGAAAACATAGAACACAAAACATAGAATTCCCACCCCAACTCACTCCCTGACCAAACCAAAATAGAGACATAAAAAGGATCTCTAAAGTCAGGGCGTGACAGTCTCAGACTGTTCTGCTAGGAGACTGTGAGTAGGCAGGTTGTTTCACTTCACTAACTGGCTTTTAATGTGTGGCTATGTGGAGCAGACACATCTAGTTGCAGTCTAGTTGCAGAAATGTACAGGCAGAATAAATAATCTCTCTCTCTCTCACACACACACACACACACACATAACACACACACAGGGTGGAGGGGATAGAAATGTACAGGCAGAATAAATCATCTCTCTCTCTCACACACACACACACACACACACACACACATAACACACACACAGGGTGGAGGGGATAGAAATGTACAGGCAGAATAAATCATCTCTCTCTCTCTCTCTCTCACACACACACACATACACACACACACATAACACACACACAGGGTGGAGGGGATAGAAATGTACAGGCAGAATAAATAATCTCTCTCTCTCTCTCACACACACACACACATACACACACACACACATGGTGGAGGGGATAGAAATGTACAGGCAGAATAAATCATCTCTCTCTCTCTCTCTCACATACACACATACACACACACACATAACACACACACATAACACACACACAGGGTGGAGGGGACATGTGTGGTGGAGTCAGGGAACGCTGGATACAAGATCCATATTCCCCATTGAGGGGAAACTCACCACTTCAACCGGAAAGAGCAGTGGAGGAGAAACACACACTATGTCCTGAGAGCAGATCAGACAGACACACACACACACACACATACGCACACACATGCAGACAAACACACACACACATACACACACAAACACACTTCCATTGGAAATATGTGAATATTGCATTTTGGTGGAGTAAACCTCTAAGAAAGAGACACAGAGAATTAAGGAGGGGTGTAAGTCTGGGCAGGTGTGATGATGTTGGTGTGATGTAGTTGATGTTGTGAGTAAATTGTGAGTAAATGAGTCACAGCTCAGCCAATCAGGGGATAGATGCTTTGGGAACAAACAACATGACAGACAGACACAGACAGACACAGATGCACATATTCCAGACCAGGGGTGTCAAACTCATTCCACGGAGGGCCTAGTGCCAGCTGGTTTTAGTTCTTTTATTTCAATTAAGACCTAGACAACCAGGTGAGGACAGTTCCTTACTAGGGACCTTCATTCATGAATCAAGTACAAGGAAGGAGTGAAAACCCACAGACACTGGGCCCTCCATGGAAGGAGTGAAAACCCACAGACACTGGGCCCTCCATGGAAGGAGTGAAAACCCACAGACACTGGGCCCTCCATGGAAGGAGTGAAAACCCACAGACACTGGGCCCTCCATGGAAGGAGTGAAAACCCACAGACACTGGGCCCTCCATGGAAGGAGTGAAAACCCACAGACACTGGGCCCTCCATGGAAGGAGTGAAAACCCACAGACACTGGGCCCTCCATGGAAGGAGTGAAAACCCACAGACACTGGGCCCTCCATGGAAGGAGTTTGACGTGTGTGTTCCAGAGTGACACATTTCTCTTGCTGTTCTCTGTACTGATGATTGGTGATTATTAATGATTGTTGATGATTACAGACCATATGGATCATTTATAAACTCTGACGTTCTGCTGTTTGTTCCCAAAGCATCTATACCCTGATTGGCTGAGCTGTGACTCATTTACTCACAATAGACTGTTCTGAATGGTGTGTGTGTTTGCTTCACAATAGACTGTTCTGAATAGTGTGTGTGTGTTTGCCTGTACTCTCTATAAATAAGCAGAGTGCTGTCAAATGACACGGTACTGTACCTGTACAGAACAGCCAGATCACCCATGACACAAGTCAGTATTTGACATCCATCCATGTCTGAGAACGTCAGGAGATGAAGTGGAAACCGGCCACTAGGGGCAACAGTGAGTCTGTTACCTTCAAGTAGGTTTTGGTTTTATGGACGGGGATGGCGGATGGGCCTAAGCATCTGCC
This sequence comes from Salvelinus namaycush, assembly GCF_016432855.1. NCBI lineage: Eukaryota > Metazoa > Chordata > Actinopteri > Salmoniformes > Salmonidae > Salvelinus > Salvelinus namaycush. The sequence continues at coordinate 31,612,556 of NC_052343.1, read as the reverse complement.
TCTGATTCCAACGTTTGAAAGTTCAAATCCAGCAATAGAATGTTGATATTGTTTTTTAAGCCTATCCAAAACCGTAACCATTCTGAGTTAATGTCTAACCTTAAGAATTTGGAGTTAATGCCTAAACGTAACCTTAAAAACTTTGAAATATGACGTTTGAGAAACATGGATGAATGTCTAATTCTGACATGAGACTGTAAGAGCTGGTAGGTACAGACACACAGTCTTATAGGATCTGCAACATACCATAGGTTTACATATAAACACACAGGCATACTGTAGCTCATTCAGAGGAGGGCAGCCCGACCAGGACTCGAACCCAGGTCCCTGCTAATATCAGTCCAACACCTTAACCGTTACACCAAGAGGCCAGAACGTCTAGATGACGTCACTACGGTATGAAGGACTCTATCCTGCGTCGTTGGAACGTGTGTCTCTCCCCGGTACACACACTTCAAAAACGCATAGTCGGGAGAGATGTGTTGTCTGTGGAATGAAAGAGAAGACCCAGCCAATCAGCTGCAGGCAGAGGAGAGAGGAGGAAGTCACTGTGGTCACACCTTGCTGTGTGTGTGCGCGCGTGTGTGTGCGCGTGTGTGTGTGTGTGTGTGCGTATGTGTGTGTGACTGAAATAGCTTTGTCGGAGAGTAAACAACACCTTTCATTCATAAAAAAACTACTGATGCCTGCCTACTTCACTAGAGTGAGAGAGAGAGAGAGAGAGAGAGAGAGAGAGAGAGAGAGAGAGAGAGAGAGAGAGAGAGAGAGAGAGAGAGAGAGAGAGAGAGAGAGAGAGAGAACAACAACAAAAGGAAAGGGAGATGAGATGTTACAACAGGGGGACAGTGCTAGTGACATCATATCCTCGTCATTATTGGTTCCAGTTCTTCGGTTTGGAAAACACCTCTAGCCCACGTCACGTAGTGAGGCAACACTTTCCTACTACTACACACAAACGCACGCACACACACACACACACACCCACACGCACACACACACAAACACTAGCCCCCTGCTCTGCTCTGCTCTGTGTGTGTGTTTGTCATAGTGCAGTCACCAGCTGTTCCTCCTGCCCACACAGTGTGCCGTTACAACCAACCACTTTCCACCTTTCAGTCTCTCTCTCGCTCAATTCAATTTAAGGGCTTTATTGGCATGAGAAACATGTTAAAATTGCCAAAGCTCACACACACACACACACACACACACACACACACACACACACACACACACACACACACACACACACACACACACACACACACACACACACACACACACAGACACACAGACACACACACACACACTACTAGACACACTTTATGGAACCATCCCATGCATCTCTGCACACACAGATACACATACACACATATAAACTAACCACAATACACACCAACCACAATAAGGACTTTTTCCATGCATCTCCCCACACACACATTTGCAGCTCCCTCCATGATGCAGTCAGACCACAGATTCAGAGTATGGAAATGGGGAGGTCGCCGAGCTTTCTTTATGTGTGCAGTTTCACTTAGTACCCTCTGGAACCTCCTGCCAGAAAGAGGAAGTGATGCATTGTCGTTGTGGTGACGGGAGTCTATTTTTAGCCAATATGGGAGCGGAAGTGTCCAACTAAACTCGCACTTCTGTTTTCAGGGTTAACACACACACCAAAGCATCCAGTGAAAGTACGTAAATCACACCCACACACTCTTCCACATTGTGTGTGTGGCCTACTCTGTGGTTTCACTTCAGGTCACTGATCTCTAGCAGGAGCTGCTGATCAGGAGATGAATCAAAAAACACCTCGATGTGACGTCGTCACTTTCACATCATCCGACTGTTGTACTGGAATTCATTCATTATTCATTGTCATTTTGGGGGCGGAGACGGGGTTCAGTGTACCACAGAGAGGCTTCATTGAGTAGGTGTGTTCTCACTTCCACCTTCATCACATGCTCTTAACAACGGTCTGACATGTCACAAGGTTCTGATGGACACCCTTCTGCACAGTCTGAACTCCTTCAGCTTTGGATGCCCAGGCCTAGCTCTAAACGTGATTTAGAAGAATGACCTTGCGGGAGTAGAAGTCATATAATGTCAAATATATGGAACAACAGAATCCTTTCTATTCTACTTTTTAAACACAACATGCTGTCTCAGAAGAACACGGACCACCCATCTCCTTCCCTCCCCATCTGAGTGTGTGATGGTGGGAGGATGGGGGTAGGTGGTGGTTGTCTGCTGGTTCTGAGTGTGTGATGGTGGGAGGATGGGGGGTAGGTGGTGGTTGTCTGCTGGTTCTGAGTGTGGGAGGGTGGGAGGATGGGGGGTAGGTGGTGGTTGTCTGCTGGTTCTGAGTGTGGGAGGGTGGGAGGATGGGGGTAGGTGGTGGTTGTCTGCTGGTTCTGAGTGTGGGAGGGTGGGAGGATGGGGGGTAGGTGGTGGTTGTCTGCTGGTTCTGAGTGTGGGAGGGTGGGAGGATGGGGGTAGGTGGTGGTTGTCTGCTGGTTCTGTGTGTGTGATGGTGGGAGGATGGGGGTAGGTGGTGGTTGTCTGCTGGTTCTGAGTGTGTGATGGTGGGAGGATGGGGGTAGGTGGTGGTTGTCTGCTGGTTCTGAGTGTGTGATGGTGGGAGGATGGGGGTAGGTGGTGGTTGTCTGCTGGTTCTGAGTGTGTGATGGTGGGAGGATGGGGGTAGGTGGTGGTTGTCTGCTGGTTCTGAGTGTGTGATGGTGGGAGGATGGGGGGTAGGTGGTGGTTGTCTGCTGGTTCTGAGTGTGGGAGGGTGGGAGGATGGGGGTAGGTGGTGGTTGTCTGCTGGTTCTGAGTGTGGGAGGGTGGGAGGATGGGGGGTAGGTGGTGGTTGTCTGCTGGTTCTGAGTGTGTGATGGTGGGAGGATGGGGGGTAGGTGGTGGTTGTCTGCTGGTTCTGAGTGTGTGATGGTGGGAGGATGGGGGTAGGTGGTGGTTGTCTGCTGGTTCTGAGTGTGTGATGGTGGGAGGATGGGGGTAGGTGGTGGTTGTCTGCTGGTTCTGAGTGTGTGATGGTGGGAGGATGGGGGTAGGTGGTGGTTGTCTGCTGGTTCTGAGTGTGTGATGGTGGGAGGATGGGGGTAGGTGGTGGTTGTCTGCTGGTTCTGAGTGTGGGAGGGTGGGAGGATGGGGGTAGGTGGTGGTTGTCTGCTGGTTCTGAGTGTGGGAGGGTGGGAGGATGGGGGGTAGGTGGTGGTTGTCTGCTGGTTCTGAGTGTGGGAGGGTGGGAGGATGGGGGGTAGGTGGTGGTTGTCTGCTGGTTCTGAGTGTGTGATGGTGGGAGGATGGGGGGTAGGTGGTGGTTGTCTGCTGGTTCTGAGTGTGTGAGGGTGGGAGGATGGGGGGTAGGTGGTGGTTGTCTGCTGGTTCTGAGTGTGTGATGGTGGGAGGATGGGGGTAGGTGGTGGTTGTCTGCTGGTTCTGAGTGTGGGAGGGTGGGAGGATGGGGGGTAGGTGGTGGTTGTCTGCTGGTTCTGAGTGTGTGATGGTGGGAGGATGGGGGGTAGGTGGTGGTTGTCTGCTGGTTCTGAGTGTGTGATGGTGGGAGGATGGGGGGTAGGTGGTGGTTGTCTGCTGGTTCTGAGTGTGTGAGGGTGGGAGGATGGGGGGTAGGTGGTGGTTGTCTGCTGGTTCTGAGTGTGGGAGGGTGGGAGGATGGGGGGTAGGTGGTGGTTGTCTGCTGGTTCTGAGTGTGGGAGGGTGGGAGGATGGGGGGTAGGTGGTGGTTGTCTGCTGGTTCTGAGTGTGGGAGGGTGGGAGGATGGGGGTAGGTGGTGGTTGTCTGCTGGTTCTGAGTGTGGGAGGGTGGGAGGATGGGGGTAGGTGGTGGTTGTCTGCTGGTTCTGAGTGTGGGAGGGTGGGAGGATGGGGGGTAGGTGGTGGTTGCCTGCTGGTTCTGAGTGTGGGAGGGTGGGAGGATGGGGGGTAGGTGGTGGTTGCCTGCTGGTTCTGAGTTTGGGAGGGTGGGAGGATGGG
>NC_052343.1:31556048-31603548 GCF_016432855.1 Salvelinus namaycush | reverse complement strand
GGTAGAGAGAATGTGGGGGATCAGTGAGATGGAGGGGGAAGGAGGTGGTTGACCCTGGGACCTGGCAGTGTAAAAGGTCACTGTGGTAAAGACCTGGTTCTGATCTGTATTTAACCCTGGATAGTTCAGGAGACAGAGGTAATGGTTTGGCTGTCTGATTGTCTGTCTGGCCCATGTGCTATTGAGTATTGAGTGGACAGGCCCTCTAGCCAATAGTCTAGACTCCAGCCCCTACCTAGCCCCTAGACTCTAGTCTAGACTCTACATGTTAACCTCTAGACTCCAGCCCCTACCTAGCCCCTAGACTCTAGTCTAGACTCTACATGTTAACCTCTAGACTCCAGCCCCTACCTAGCCCCTAGACTCTAGTCTAGACTCTACATGTTAACCTCTAGACTCCAGCCCCTACCTAGCCCCTAGACTCTAGTCTAAACTATACATGTTAACCTCTAGACTCCAGCCCCTACCTAGCCCCTAGACTCTAGTCTAGACTACATGTTAACCTCTAGACTCCAGCCCCTACCTAGCCCCTAGACTCTAGTCTAGACTCTACATGTTAACCTCTAGACTCCAGCCCCTACCTAACCCCTAGACTCTAGTCTAAACTATACATGTTAACCTCTAGACTCCAGCCCCTACCTAGCCCCTAGACTCTAGTCTAGACTCTACATGTTAACCTCTAGACTCCAGCCCCTACCTAGCCCCTAGACTCTAGTCTAGACTCTACATGTTAACCTCTAGACTCCAGCCCCTACCTAGCCCCTAGACTCTAGTCTAGACTCTACATGTTAACCTCTAGACTCCAGCCCCTACCTAGCCCCTAGACTCTAGTCTAGACTCTACATGTTAACCTCTAGACTCCAGCCCCTACCTAGCCCCTAGACTCTAGTCTAGACTCTACATGTTAACCTCTAGACTCCAGCCCCTACCTAGCCCCTAGACTCTAGTCTAGACTCTACATGTTAACCTCTAGACTCCAGCCCCTACCTAGCTCCTAGACTCTAGTCTAAACTATACATGTTAACCTCTAGACTCCAGCCCCTACCTAGCCCCTAGACTCTAGTCTAGACTACATGTTAACCTCTAGACTCCAGCCCCTACCTAGCCCCTAGACTCTAGTCTAGACTACATGTTAACCTCTAGACTCCAGCCCCTACCTAGCCCCTAGACTCTAGTCTAAACTCTACATGTTAACCTCTAGACTCCAGCCCCTACCTAGCCCCCAGACTCTAGTCTAGACTACATGTTAACCTCTAGACTCCAGCCCCTACCTAGCCCCTAGACTCTAGTCTAAACTCTACATGTTAACCTCTAGACTCCAGTCCCTACCTAGCCCCTAGACTCTAGTATAGATTCTACATTTTAACCTCTAGACTCCAGCCCCTACCTAGCCCCTAGACTCTAGTATAGATTCTACATTTTAACCTCTAGACTCCACCCCCTACCGAGACTCTAGTCTAGACTCTAAACTTTAACCTCTAGTCTAGACTCTAAACTTTAACCTTTAACCGCCCCCACCTATCCATAAATCTGTTCCATTCTCTCTGTATGTAGACCTTAAATAGACAGGTGGTAAGACCAGGTATCAGTCAGCCAGTGAGTGTGGGTTAGGGTCAGACGGTAAGACCAGGTAACAGTCAGTCAGCCAGTGAGTGTGGGTTAGGGTCAGACGGTAAGACCAGGTAGCAGTCAGTCAGCCAGTGAGTGTAGGTTAGGGTCAGACGGTAAGACCAGGTAGCAGTCAGTCAGCCAGTGAGTGTGGGTTAGGGTCAGACGGTAAGACCAGGTAGCAGTCAGTCAGCCAGTGAGTGTGGGTTAGGGTCAGACGGTAGGACCAGGTAGCAGTCAGTCAGCCAGTGAGTGTGGGTTAGGGTCAGACGGTAGGACCAGGTAGCAGTCAGTCAGCCAGTGAGTGTGGGTTAGGGTCAGACGGTAGGACCAGGTAGCAGTCAGTCAGCCAGTGAGTGTGGGTTAGGGTCAGACGGTAGGACCAGGTAGCAGTCAGTCAGCCAGTGAGTGTGGGTTAGGGTCAGACGGTAGGACCAGGTAACAGTCAGTCAGCCAGTGAGTGTGGGTTAGGGTCAGACGGTAGGACCAGGTAGCAGTCAGTCAGCCAGTGAGTGTGGGTTAGGGTCAGACGGTAGGACCAGGTAGCAGTCAGTCAGCCAGTGAGTGTGGGTTAGGGTCAGACGGTAGGACAAGGTAGCAGTCAGTCAGCCAGTGAGTGTAGGTTAGGGTCAGACGGTAGGACCAGGTAGCAGTCAGTCAGCCAGTGAGTGTGGGTTAGGGTCAGACGGTAAGACCAGGTAGCAGTCAGTCAGCCAGTGAGTGTGGGTTAGGGTCAGACGGTAGGACCAGGTAGCAGTCAGTCAGCCAGTGAGTGTGGGTTAGGGTCAGACGGTAGGACCAGGTAGCAGTCAGTCAGCCAGTGAGTGTGGGTTAGGGTCAGACGGTAAGACCAGGTAGCAGTCAGTCAGCCAGTGAGTGTGGGTTAGGGTCAGACGGTAGGACCAGGTAGCAGTCAGTCAGCCAGTGAGTGTGGGTTAGGGTCAGACGGTAGGACCAGGTAGCAGTCAGTCAGCCAGTGAGTGTGGGTTAGGGTCAGACGGTAGGACCAGGTAGCAGTCAGTCAGCCAGTGAGTGTGGGTTAGGGTCAGACGGTAGGACCAGGTAGCAGTCAGTCAGCCAGTGAGTGTGGGTTAGGGTCAGACGGTAAGACCAGGTAGCAGTCAGTCAGCCAGTGAGTGTGGGTTAGGGTCAGACGGTAAGACCAGGTAGCAGTCAGTCAGCCAGTGAGTGTGGGTTAGGGTCAGACGGTAGGACCAGGTAGCAGTCAGTCAGCCAGTGAGTGTGGGTTAGGGTCAGACGGTAAGACCAGGTAGCAGTCAGTCAGCCAGTGAGTGTGGGTTAGGGTCAGACGGTAGGACCAGGTAGCAGTCAGTCAGCCAGTGAGTGTGGGTTAGGGTCAGACGGTAGGACCAGGTAGCAGTCAGTCAGTCAGTGAGTGTGGGTTAGAGTCAGACGGTAGGACCAGGTAGCAGTCAGTCAGCCAGTGAGTGTGGGTTAGGGTCAGACGGTAGGACCAGGTAGCAGTCAGTCAGCCAGTGAGTGTGGGTTAGGGTCAGACGGTAGGACCAGGTAGCAGTCAGTCAGCCAGTGAGTGTGGGTTAGGGTCAGACGGTAAGACCAGGTAGCAGTCAGTCAGCCAGTGAGTGTGGGTTAGGGTCAGACGGTAAGACCAGGTAGCAGTCAGTCAGCCAGTGAGTGTGGGTTAGGGTCAGACGGTAAGACCAGGTAGCAGTCAGTCAGCCAGTGAGTGTGGGTTAGGGTCAGACGGTAGGACCAGGTAGCAGTCAGTCAGCCAGTGGGTGTGGGTTAGGGTCAGACGGTAGGACCAGGTAGCAGTCAGTCAGCCAGTGAGTGTGGGTTAGGGTCAGACGGTAGGACCAGGTAGCAGTCAGTCAGCCAGTGAGTGTGGGTTAGGGTCAGACGGTAAGACCAGGTAGCAGTCAGTCAGCCAGTGAGTGTGGGTTAGGGTCAGACGGTAGGACCAGGTAACAGTCAGTCAGCCAGTGAGTGTGGGTTAGGGTCAGACGGTAGGACCAGGTAGCAGTCAGTCAGCCAGTGAGTGTGGGTTAGGGTCAGACGGTAAGACCAGGTAGCAGTCAGTCAGCCAGTGAGTGTGGGTTAGGGTCAGACGGTAAGACCAGGTAGCAGTCAGTCAGCCAGTGAGTGTGGGTTAGGGTCAGACGGTAGGACCAGGTAGCAGTCAGTCAGCCAGTGAGTGTGGGTTAGGGTCAGACGGTAGGACCAGGTAACAGTCAGTCAGCCAGTGAGTGTGGGTTAGGGTCAGACGGTAGGACCAGGTAGCAGTCAGTCAGCCAGTGAGTGTGGGTTAGGGTCAGACGGTAGGACCAGGTAGCAGTCAGTCAGCCAGTGAGTGTGGGTTAGGGTCAGACGGTAAGACCAGGTAGCAGTCAGTCAGCCAGTGAGTGTGGGTTAGGGTCAGGCGGTAGGACCAGGTAACAGTCAGTCAGCCAGTGAGTGTGGGTTAGGGTCAGACGGTAGGACCAGGTAGCAGTCAGTCAGCCAGTGAGTGTGGGTTAGGGTCAGACGGTAGGACCAGGTAGCAGTCAGTCAGCCAGTGAGTGTGGGTTAGGGTCAGACGGTAGGACCAGGTAGCAGTCAGTCAGCCAGTGAGTGTGGGTTAGGGTCAGACGGTAGGACCAGGTAGCAGTCAGTCAGCCAGTGAGTGTGGGTTAGGGTCAGACGGTAGGACCAGGTAGCAGTCAGTCAGCCAGTGAGTGTGGGTTAGGGTCAGACGGTAGGACCAGGTAGCAGTCAGTCAGCCAGTGAGTGTGGGTTAGGGTCAGACGGTAGGACCAGGTAGCAGTCAGTCAGCCAGTGAGTGTGGGTTAGGGTCAGACGGTATCATGCGTAGCAACAGACAGCCAGTCCAGAACTCCTAATGGAGTTATTAATCACACAACAACACCACTGTCTAAACACGACACAACATTACTAACCCAAACATTTAGATAACAGGGTCCTCTACCAGCCTCACACACACGCACACACCCGCACACACACACTGAATCACATCCGGTGAGTCAGCAGATTATCCAATCTTGATGGGAGGAGGAAGAGAGAGGAAAACAGAGAGAGAGAGAGAGGAAAACAGAGAGAGAGAGAGAGGAAAACACAGAGAGCGAGAGAGGAAAACACAGAGAGAGAGAGGAAAACACACAGAGAGAAAGGGGGAAACACAGAGAGAGAGAGAGGAAAACACACACAGAGAGAGAGGAAAACACAGAGAGAGAGAAAGAGGAAAACACACAGAGAGAGAGGGGGAAACACAGAGAGAGGGAGAGAGGGAGAGAGAAAAACACAGCGAGAGAGAGGGGGAAACACAGAGAGAGGGGGGGGAACACAGAGAGAGAGAGAGGAAAACACACAGAGAGAGAGAGGAAAACACACACAGAGAGAGAGAGAGAGAGAGAGGAAAACACAGAGAGAGAGAGAGAGGAAAACACAGAGAGGGAGAGAGGAAAACACACAGAGAGAGAGTGGGAAACACAGAGAGAGAGAGAGAGAGAGAGAGAGAGAGAGAGAGAGAGAGAGAGAGAGAGAGAGAGGGAAACACACAGAAAGAGAGAGAAAAACACAGAGAGAGAGAGAGGAAAACACAGAGAGAGGAAAACACAGAGAGAGAGAGAGAGAGGGGGAAACACTGAGAGAGAGAGAGGAAAACACAGAGAGAGAGAGAGGGATAGAGAGAAATAAGAAAACACACAGAGAGAGAGGAAAACACAGAGAGAGAGAGAGAGAGGAAAACACAGAGAGAGAGAGAGAGAGGAAAACACAGAGAGAGAGAGAGAGGAAAACACAGAGAGAAAGAGAGGAAAACACAGAGAGAGAGAGAGGAAAACACAGAGAGAGAGGGGGAAACACACGGAGAGAGAGAGAGGAAAACACAGAGAGAGAGAGAGGAAAACAGAGAGAGAGAGAGAGAGAGAGAGAGAGAGAGAGAGAGAGAGAGAGAGAGAGAGAGAGAGAGAGAGAGAGAGAGAGAGAGGAAAACACACAGAGAGAGAGAGGGATAGAGAGAAAGAGGAAAACACAGAAAGAGAGAGAGAGAGAAAAACACAGAGAGAGAGAGAGGAAAACACAGAGAGAGAGAGGGGGAAACACAGAGAGAGAGAGAGGAAAACACAGAGAGAGAGAGGAAAACACAGAGAGAGAGAGAGAGAGAGGGAGGAAAACACAGAGAGAGAGAGAGAGAGGGATAGAGAGAAAGAGGAAAACACAGAGAGAGAGAGGGATAGAGAGAAAGAGGAGAACACAGAGAGAGAGAGAGGGTGAGGAAAACACAGAGAGAGAGAGAGGAAACACAGAGAGAGAGAGAGGGATAGAGAGAAAGAGGAAAACACAGAGAGAGAGAGGAAACACAGAGAGAGAGAGAGGGATAGAGAGAAAGAGGAAAACACAGAGAGAGAGGAAACACAGAGAGAGAGAGAGAGGGATAGAGAGAAAGAGGGAAACACAGAGAGAGAGAGGGATGGAGAGAAAGAGGAAAACACAGAGAGAGAGAGAGGAAACACAGAGAGAGAGAGAGGAAACACAGAGAGAGAGAGGGATAGAGAGAAAGAGGAAAACACAGAGAGAGAGAGAGGGATAGAGAGAAAGAGGAAAACACAGAGGGAGAGGGAGAGGAAAACACACAGAGAGAGAGAGAGGAAAACACAGAGAGAGAGAGAGGAAAACACAGAGAGAGGGATAGAGAGAGAGAGAGGGATAGAGAGAGAGAGGGTTACTCCTCCTTCATGAGGCTAAAATACCAGTGAGTCCAAGTACGGGTGGAGGACTAAACCAGTCTAAACCAATCAGAGAAGACTCTTTCCAAAGTCAGGAGACATTTCCAAATAGTAGGTTGGACATTAATAGTCACTTACAGGCTACCCATATCTGTTATGGAGTGACCAGCATGCCAGCCCCCTTAAACACCTCCCCTTAACCATTCACCCCTAAACCCCTAGTGCCATGATCTGTACAATGTTCTCTTCTCATATAGCTGGCTAAATATCCCAATTTACACTACCGGTCAAAAGTTTTAGAACAAATCAAATCAAATTGTATTGGTCACATACACATGGTTAAGATGTTATTGCGAGTGTAGCAAAATGCTTGTGCTTCTAGTTCCGACAGTGCAGTAATATCTAACAGTAATCTAACAATTCCACAACAACTACCTAATACACACAAGTCTAAGTAAAGGGATGGAATGAGAATTTATACATATAAATATATGGATGAGCGGCATAGGCAAGATGCAATAGCCGGTATAAAATACAGTATATACATATGAGATGAGTAATGCAAGATATGTAAACATTATTAAAGTGGCATTATTAAAGTGACTAGTGATCCATTTATTAAAGTTGACAAGGATTTCAAGTCTGTATGTAGGCAGCAGCCTCTCTGTGTTAGTGATGGCTGTTTTAACAGTCTGATGGCCTTGAGATAGAAGCTGTTTTTCAGTCTCTCGGTCCCAGCTTTGATGCACCTTACTGACCTCGAATTCAGAATGGTAGCGGGGTGAACAGGCAGTGGCTCGGTGATCTTTTTTGCCTTCCTGTGACATCGGGTGCTCTAGGTGTCCTTCAAGGGTCAATCAAGGGTTTTTCTTTATTTTTACTATTTTCTACATTGTAGAATAACAGTGAAGACGTCAAAACTATGAAATAACACATATGGAATCATATAGTAACCAAAAAAGTGTGAAACAAATCAAAATATATTTTATATTTCAGATTCTTCAAATAGTCACCCTTTGCCTTTGTAACGGCTTTCGTCTTCCTCCTCGTCTGAGGAGGAGAAATTAGAAGGATCGGAGGACCAATGTGCAGCGTGGTAATTGTTCATCTTGATTTAATAAAAGTGAACACTCAAAATACAAAAAACAACAAATGTGAAAAACCGAAACAGTTCTGTCCGGTGCAGACACACGAAGACTGAAGACAACAACCCACAAAACCCAACACAAAACAGGCTACCTAAATATGTTCCCAATCAGAGACAACACAAAACACCTGCCTCTGATTGAGAATCATATCAGGCCAAACACAGAAATAGGAAAACATAGAAATACAAACATAGACTGCCCACCCCAACTCACGCCCTGACCATACTAAATAAAGACAAAACAAAGGAAATAAAGGTCAGAACGTGACAGCCTTGATGACAGTTTTGCACACTCTTGGCATTCTCTCAACCAGCTTCATGAGGTAGTCACCTGGAATGCATTTCAATTAACAGATGTGCAATTTGTGGAATTTCTTTCCTTCTTAATGCGTTTGAGCCAATCACTTGTGTTGTGACAAGGTAGGGGGGTATACAGATGATATCCCTATTTGGTAAAATACCAAGTCCATATTATGGAAAGAACAGCTCAAATAAGCAAAGAGAAACGACAGTCCATCATTACTTCAGACATGAAGGTCAGTCAATACGGAAAATTTCAAGAACTTTGATAGTGCAGTCACAAAAACCATCAAGCGCTATGATGAAACTGGCTCTCATGAGGACCGTCACAGGAATGGAAGACACAGAGTTACCTCTGCGGCAGAGGATGAGTTCATTAGAGTTACCAGCCTCAGAAATTGCAGCCCAAATAAATGCTTCACAGAGTTCAAATAACAGACACATCTCAACATCAACTGTTCAGAGGAGACTGTGAATCAGGCCTTCATGGTTGAATTGCTGCAAAGAAACCACTACTAAAGGACACCAATAAGAAGAAGAGACTTGCTTGGGCCAAGAAACACGAGCAATGGACATTAGACCTGTGGAAATTTGTCCTTTGGTCTGGAGTCCATATTGGAGATTTTTGGTTCCAACCTCCGTGTCTTTGTGCACACTTGTGGGTGGTGTGGGTGAACGGATGATCTCTGCATGTGTATTTCCCACAGTAAAGCATGGAGGAGGTGCATGGAGGTGTTATGGTGTAGGGGTGCTTTGCTGGTGACACTGTCTGTGATTTATTTAGAATTCAAGGCACACTTAACCAGCATGGCTACCACAGCGTTCTTCAGCGATATGCCATTCCATCTTTTTTGGGCTTAGTGGGACAATAATTTGTTTTTCAACAGGACAATGATCCAACACACCTCCAGGCTGTGTAAGGGCTATTTGACCAAGAAGGAGAGTGATGGAGTGTTGCATCAGATGAGCTGGCCTCCACAATCAGCCGACCTCAACCAAATTGAGATGCTTTGAGATGAGTCGGACCGCAGAGTGAAGGAAAAGCAGCCAACAAGTTCTCAGCATATTTGGGAACTCCTTTAAGACTGTTGGAAAAGCATTCCAGGTGAAGCTGGCTGAGAGAATGCCAAGAGTGTGCAAAGCTGTCATCAAGGCAAAGGGTGGCTACTTTGAAGAATCTAAATTATAAAATATATTTTGATTTGTTTAACACTTTTTTGGTTCCTACATGATTCCATGTGTGTTATTTCATAGTTTTGATGTCGTCGCTATTATTCTACAATGTAGAAAATAGTAGAAAATAAAGAAAAACCCTTGAATGAGTAGGTGTTCTAAAACTTTGGACTGGTAGTGTATTTTGTTCAATTTAAAAGAATAACAGATTTTAATGCATATCTTACACTATTCAAACCAATGAGGGTTTGGAACTTAAAATCCAATTTTGTCAGAATCCTGGTTTTGCAGATCTTCTAGATGCTGTGGCGGCTGTAAGAGGAGCAGGCATCTAAAAACACACTCAGACTTCCAGCTGAATAATCCCTTACAACCACTTCCACTCATGGAAATGGGCCTATACAGATAGGGCACATTAAAAGGCTTCTAACAGAAGAACTAGAAAAAGCATAACCATGGTAGCAGTTGAAAGAGAACACTTTGGAGATTATGGGGAAAGGATCAGACCAAAAGGTGAGGACACAGAAGTTCATCTGACACAAGACTGAATAAGACCATCACACTGTTGATTGTATGTGCATTTTACACATACTGTACTCTTTGTAGAATTTGTCAATAATGAAATCTAAAAATAGATTCAGTAACATAATACGAATATTCATGTAAAGTGGGCGTAGATGCAACATAAGAGAAAACTATTACACGGGTTGGTAACACTTTACTTGACACGCAGCGTCATAACACGTTATGACACGGTCATAACCATGCCATCATTTGTCATAACCTGTCATAATATGATCATAACACTGTCATGATATATATTTAGACCTGTTGTGAGATATTGTGATATTTTATGGCTGGTTATGACACCTACATAATAGTGTCAAAACTCACAAATCCTACTACGATAGTAATTTTATGTCTAGTTATGACACCTACATAATAGTGTCAAAACTCACAAATCCTACTACGATAGTAAATGTATGTCTAGTTATGACACCTACATAATAGGGTCAAAACTCACAAATCCTACTACGATAGTAATTTTATGTCTAGTTATGACACCTACATGATAAGAGGCCGTCTGGGCTATTTAAGATCCTTACTACTGAATAGTGTCTGTTCAACGTGTGTAGGAGTTGAAATAAGAATACTGGAAGAGATGGAGACTGTCGGAAAACCCAGAATAAATCCAATACTGAGGTTTGAATGCTAAATCAAGATGTTTATTAAAACATCATGGTGCCAAAGAAATCATAGCGCAAGAAAGTGCATAAATGAAAGGTGAAAACAAAAGTAAAAGGTTTGGGCCTCAGGCCATCATTAGTATGCATGTTGGCACACACACCTGACTGCTATTTCAAGGATAATTGCATGTCACATGTTCAAGCAAGAAAATACATCAGAAAATCTATGAATCAGTACCTAGTAGAATAGAATGCCTGATCGCGATGATATACAAAATATGTAAACGCTGACATAACCTGTCATAATATGGTCATAACACTGTCATAACACACATATTTAGACCTGTTGTGACATATATTGTGTTATTGTATGGCTGGTTATCACACCTACATAAGAGTGTCAAAACCCACAAAACCTACCACACAAGGCAGAACATTTCATTACACCGTAGCCTACTTGTCAACAGTATATTTATGTTATATCACATTTTCTGAAATTGACCATATTTTTGTTTTTATTTGAACCTTTATTTAACTAGGCAAGTCAGTTAAGAACAAATTCTTATTTACAACGATGGCCTACCCCGGTCAAACCCTCCCCGAACCCGGACGACGCTGGCCCAACTGTGCGCCGCCCTATTAAATGATCATTGTAATTGTGCATACATTGATGTCAGACATGCACCTACCTCAATGCTCTGTTGATGATGACTGGGTTGAATGCAGGAGTACATTTCAGGAGCAGGACAAGACACCCTCTTTTTTTGACTGATGAATATCATAAGGGCATGTATGTGATAGGCCTATCTGGCTTATATGATTATGATGGTCATAATGCTTCTTGACAGTGTCATAAAGTGTATTTCCTTAGTCCAACTAAAGTGACACAGGATGGTCATAATGCTTCTTGACGTTTTATGACACTGGGTGTTAAGTAAAGTGTTACCCAAGGGTTTGATTGAGAGGTCTAACTGGTGTCTCCAAGTGGCCACAGACCGCTCCAAAGTGTGTACAGTTCCTAAGTCATTTCAATGCACTTTCATGACTCAAGGAAAGAGCCTTAAGGTGCTTTTTTAGCTCTCCTAGGTTTGCCGTTGAGGAACTGAAGCAAGAACACTTGTAGTTTTTTGGTTTGGAACACAGCCCTGTGTCCCCACCATCGCACAATTACTGTTGTTGTTTATGCAATCCAAAAACATTCCATTATAAAGGTGGGCATCCTTTTAAAGCTTATTCTATTGCCAACATGACTAGCTAAGTTATAAAATAGGATCTTACCGTGTGTTATAAAATAGGATCTTACCGTGTGTTATAAAATAGGATCCTACCGTGTGTTATAAAATAGGATCTTACCGTGTGTTATAAAATAGGATCCTACCGTGTGTTATAAAATAGGATCCTACCGTGTGTTATAAAATAAGATCTTACCATGTGTTATAAAATAGGATCTTACCGTGTTATAAAATAGGATCTTACCGTGTGTTATAAAATAGGATCTTACCGTGTGTTATAAAATAGGATCTTACCGTGTTATAAAATAGGATCTTACCGTGTGTTATAAAATAGGATCTTACCGTGTGTTATAAAATAGGATCTTACCGTGTGTTATAAAATAGGATCTTACCGTGTGTTATAAAATACGATCTTACCGTGTGTTATAAAATACGATCTTACCGTGTGTTATAAAATACGATCTTACCGTGTGTTATAAAATACGATCTTACCGTGTGTTATAAAATACGATCTTACCGTGTGTGCTTTCACAAGGCCCTTCAGACAAACAGATTGTAATTTTGGTGCGCATAGAATGGAGTGCATCCAAGTGCGTGTTCTGCGGCAAATTGTCTTTACAATACCACAAACACAGACTGATTCAGTTCAGGACAACCCAGGGTCGGACACATGTTATCCTTGTAACATTACAATACCACAAACACAGACTGATTCAGTTCAGGACAACCCAGGGTCGGACACATGTTATCCTTGTAACATTACAATACCACAAACACAGACTGATTCAGTTCAGGACAACCCAGGGTCGGACACATGTTATCCTTGTAACATTACATCAAACATAGCCATAGGTTTTCAAATATGGAAATGCAAAGTGCACATTTGAACTCAGGTGTGTGGTTTGCTTGTATTGACATGAAATGGGTATTTACTATAACCCTCAACGTCTCCTCTTTCAGAAGACATGGAATCCTCTCTAATGTACAGCATCCCCTCACTCAGACAACAACAAATATGCAGAAGTAGCCAAATCAGCGGGAGGGATGGGGGCACCTTATTGTTGCGCGTGGTACACACGTTTAGAACAAAACGGCTGTCAGTAGAAACCAATACAGCACTGTAAAGCAGAGAGCTTGAGCTCTGACGTCATATGTTACTGTACAGCCACTGGGTTCCAATTTAGGCGCTTATCAATAACCAAATCTGCCATTATCAACTCGTATATGGGGTGACAGAAACTGTGAGCATAAAGGGCTCTGAACCAGGGAATCCTAGGTTGGCTAAATCATTTACGAGACACACACACACACACGTGTTTCCATCAGCACTAAATTGCATAAGCTGTCCCGGTATGACCCCGATACACCCATACGCACAGCCAGCTCAGCACTACCAGGAATCGGGTGGGGCACGGGTTCATACCTGCCTGACAGGCATGCAGTCAGGTGAGTGCCAGCCTTTTCTTCTCTTCTGTCATTTTTTTCTCTTTCTCGTGGTTCATTGAGGAGATTCCTCTTGCTGGAATTGACTTATACCGAGTGCTGCTGGGAAGTTGACAATGTGGAGATGTGGCACCCACAGGAATCACACACAGGATTTACCAATCCTAGTTCACGCATCGCAAGCGTGCAAATATGACGCTATGAAACACCTTTGCAATACCTGTGGATGAACCCATTACCTGTGGATGAACCCAATAAACCTGATGAACCCATTACCTGTGGATGAACCCAATAAGCCTGATGAACCAATTACCTGTGGATGAACCCAATAAGCCTGATGAACCCATTACCTGTGGATGAACCCAATAAGCCTGATGAACCAATTACCTGTGGATGAACTCAATAAGCCTGATAAACCTGTGAGCATAAAGGATGAATCCAATAAGCCTGATGAACCCATTACCTGTGGATGAATCCAATAAGCCTGATGAACCCATTACCTGTGGATGTACCCAATAAGCCTGATGAACCCATTACCTGTGGATGAACCAATTACCTGTGGATGAACCCATTACCGGTGGATGAACCCAATAAGCCTGATGAACCAATACCCAGGTTGAGCCCCTGGTTTTGATCATGAGCAGTTTTAATTGATCCTTTATTTAACTAGGCATGTCAGTTAAGATCAAATTATTATGTACAATGACGGCCTAGGAACAGTGCCTTGTTCAGGGGCAGAACAACAGATGTTTACCTTGTCAGCTCTGGGATTTGATCTAGCAACCACGATGTGGATTCCTTTCTTCATCTTCCCACACCAGATCATGAATGATGTGTGTGTGTGTGTGTGTGTGTGTGTGTGTGTGTGTGTGTGTGTGTGTGTGTGTGTGTGTGTGTGTGTGTGTGTGTGTGTGTGTGTGTGTGTGTGTGTGTGTGTGTGTGTGTGTGTGTGGGGAGAGCCAGGTCAGACTAGGTCATACAGTTGCTGCCTCAAGGTGTATACGGTACCTCAGCTGACAATGTTCAAAGTTTTAAATGCCTGATACACACACACACACACACACACACACACACACACACACACACACACACACACACACACACACACACACACACACACACACACACACACACACACACACATCAATCAGTTTCAGTTTTTTTCAGATGTAAACGAAGCCATGAAAGAAAGATGTGACAATGACGAATGATCATAATGATAATGATCATAATCTTTATGTCTCCCACACACATACACCTACAGATGTAGGATCTTAATTTGAGCCAGTATGATACAGCAGGGAAAAAATGCTTCAGCAACAGGAAATGTGAATTATTATGTGGATTATAATAATGTACATTTTTGAAGGGGTTGATACATTTTCGTAAGGGAAAATGGAGTCTGAAATTGCAAAGTGGAAATAACAAACTTCAGAAGGCTTTTTAAACCTCAAATACACTACAAGTTTTAAAAGTCCTGCATTGCAGTAAACTTATGATGTAACAGGGTGATCAAATCAAGATCCTACATCTGTACACACATAAGAGTATTTAACCTGAGGAAACCTCAGGTGCAAACAGTCTGACAGGTTGGGTATATGTGTTGCATCACTGGACACCCTGGCACACTGCAGTAGGCCGCACCCATATACACACACATGGGTAAATTAGGTGTAACTTGACAATCAATGGGTACAGGCACGCATCACAGAGCTACTGAGTTCATTCAGAAAAAGAGAGAGAACAAAGAAAAAGATAGAGGGAGAAAGATGAGAGACGTTGAGCTTTTGTCTAGTAATCTGTCCTTATTGTTCATTTAGGAGATGATGACATGGTGACACTGTTACATGACAGTTATTACACCAGTAAGGACAATCGGAGCATACTGACTGACAGACTTCCCGACATGAAGGCTGCCTCCACACCTCCAGTCACTTCCAGGAACACCTAGTCAGGTATGTACCACGGAGGGCCCACTCCTCCAGGAACACCTAGTCAGGTATGTACCACGGAGGGCCCACTCCTGCAGGAACACCTAGTCAGGTATGTACCACGGAGGGCCCACTCCTGCAGGAACACCTAGTCAGGTATGTACCACGGAGGGCCCACTCCTGCAGGAACACCTAGTCAGGTATGTACCACGGAGGGTCCACTCCTGCAGGAACACCTAGTCAGGTATGTACCACGGAGGGTCCACTCCTGCAGGAACACCTAGTCAGGTATGTACCACGGAGGGTCCACTCCTGCAGGAACACCTAGTCAGGTATGTACCACGGAGGGTCCACTCCTGCAGGAACACCTAGTCAGGTATGTACCGTGGAGGGCCCACTCCTGCAGGAACACCTAGTCAGGTATGTACCATGGAGGGCCCACTCCTCCAGGAAAACCTAGTCAGGTATGTACCACGGAGGGTCCACCCCTGCAGGAACACCTAGTCAGGTATGTACCACGGAGGGCCCACTCCTGCAGGAAAACCTAGTCAGGTATGTACCACGGAGGGTCCACTCCTGCAGGAACACCTAGTCAGGTATGTACCACGGAGGGTCCACTCCTGCAGGAAAACCTAGTCAGGTATGTACCATGGAGGGCCCACTCCTGCAGGAAAACCTAGTCAGGTATGTACCACGGAGGGTCCACTCCTGCAGGAACACCTAGTCAGGTATGTACCACGGAGGGTCCACTCCTGCAGGAACACCTAGTCAGGTATGTACCACGGAGGGCCCACTCCTGCAGGAAAACCTAGTCAGGTATGTACCACGGAGGGTCCACTCCTGCAGGAACACCTAGTCAGGTATGTACCACGGAGGGTCCACTCCTGCAGGAACACCTAGTCAGGTATGTACCACGGAGGGTCCACTCCTGCAGGAACACCTAGTCAGGTATGTACCACGGAGGGCCCACTCCTGCAGGAAAACCTAGTCAGGTATGTACCACGGAGGGTCCACTCCTGCAGGAACACCTAGTCAGGTATGTACCACGGAGGGTCCACTCCTGCAGGAAAACCTAGTCAGGTATGTACCACGGAGGGTCCACTCCTGCAGGAACACCTAGTCAGGTATGTACCACGGAGGGCCCACTCCTGCAGGAAAACCTAGTCAGGTATGTACCACGGAGGGTCCACTCCTGCAGGAAAACCTAGTCAGGTATGTACCACGGAGGGTCCACTCCTGCAGGAACACCTAGTCAGGTATGTACCACGGAGGGCCCACTCCTGCAGGAAAACCTAGTCAGGTATGTACCAATGGAGGGCCCACTCCTGCAGGAACACCTAGTCAGGTATGTACCATGGAGGGTCCACTCCTGCAGGAACACCTAGTCAGGTATGTACCATGGAGGGCCCACTCCTCCAGGAACACCTAGTCAGGTATGTACCATGGAGGGCCCACTCCTCCAGGAACACCTAGTCAGGTATGTACCATGGAGGGCCCACTCCTGCAGGAAAACCTAGTCAGGTATGTACCATGGAGGGCCCACTCCTCCAGGAACACCTAGTCAGATATGTACCATGGAGGGCCCACTCCTCCAGGAACACCTAGTCAGGTATGTACCATGAAGGGCCCACTCCTCCAGGAACACCTAGTCAGGTATGTACCGTGGAGGGCCCACTCCTCCAGGAACACCTAGTCAGGTATGTACCATGGAGGGCCCACTCCTCCAGGAACACCTAGTCAGGTATGTACCGTGGAGGGCCCACTCCTCCAGGTAGTAGCTTTCTATGTGTCCAAAAGTTTCCTCTCTGCATTATAGCAATTTCAATAGAACAGAATAGGATAGATTACAATATAACAAAATACATTAGAATAGAATAGAATAAAGACTTTACTGTGATGGAAATGTGCCCTTTGGCTTGACCTCACAAGATACAGTATAATCACACATACATTGCTCAAACTGAGTGTTGCATACAAATTGCACATACTATACATAACAACACATAACTGATATATCTCCACAGCCCGGATTGTACTTGCTAAGATCTCCAGTCTCAGTGTCAGCGGGGGGATAGCCCTGTAAAAGGGAACTTTCCACTCCAGCCCACGGCTCTGACTAATGCAGCACACTCTATCACATCTGTCTGTGAGTGTGTGTGTGTGTGTGTGTGTGTGTGTGTGTGTGTGTGTGTGTGTGTGTGTGTGTGTGTGTGTGTGTGTGTGTGTGTGTGTGTGTGTGTGTGTGTGTGTGTGTGTGTGTGCTATTGGGGCACTCAGATACACACACATACGTGCAGTACCGATGCTGCATATTTGCGAGATTGCGAGTAACTGACTCATCTGCCAAAATGTCATCACTGATGAGAAAACAAATCAACAAGAGGTAAAGGCCAACACACACACACACACACACACACACACACACACACACACACACACACACACACACACACACACACACACACACACACACACACACACACACACACACACATCCAGGTGTGTGAGGGGTAACTCAATGACAAATAGAGGTGTGTAAAAGTTGAGGGATGCTTTGGGGTATTGTCACGCCCTGACCTTAGAGATCCTTTTTATGTCTCTATGTTGGTTTGGTCAGGGTGTGAGTTGGGGTGGGCATTCTATGTTTTGTGTTCTATGTTTTCTATTTCTGTGTGTTTGGCCGGGTGTGGTTCTCAATCAGAGGCAGCTGTCTATCGTTGTCTCTGATTGAGAACCATACTTAGGTAGCCTTTTCCCACCTGTGTTTTGTGGGTAGTTGTTTTCTGTTTTTGAGTCTGCACCAGACAGAACTGTTTCGCTTTCGTTCTCCTGTTTGTTGTTTTTGTTCGATTTGTTTTTTTGTATTAAATCATGAACACTTTAAACGCTGCACCTTGGTCCACTCTTCCTTCAGCCCACGAGAAGCGTTACAGGTATCTGGAGAAAAGTCAGAAACTGCAGAATGGTGCCGTATAAGTTCACCGCCAAATCTATTTCAATTGACCCAGATTCAAAACCAGGTTTGACCTGCCTTCCTCACACAGATCTAACCAGGTTTACCTGCCTCCCTCACACAGATCTAACCAGGTTTACCTGCCTCCCTCACACAGATCTAACCAGGTTTAGCTGCCTCCCTCACACAGATCTAACCAGGTTGACCTGCCTCCCTCACACAGATCTAACCAGGTTTATCTGCCTCCCTCACACAGATCTAACCAGGTTTACCTGCCTCCCTCACACAGATCTAACCAGGTTTACCTGCCTCGCTCACACAGATCTAACCAGGTTTAACCTGCCTCCCTCACACAGATCTAACTAGGTTTACCTGCCTCCCTCACACAGATCTAACCAGGTTTACCTGCCTCCCTCACACAGATCTAACCAGGTTTACCTGCCTCGCTCACACAGATCTAACCAGGTTTACCTGCCTCCCTCACACAGATCTAACCAGGTTTACCTGCCTCCCTCACACAGATCTAACCAGGTTTACCTGCCTCCCTCACACAGATCTAACCAGGTTTACCTGCCTCCCTCACACATATCTAACCAGGTTTACCTGCCTCCCTCATACAGATCTAACCAGGTTTACCTGCCTCCCTCACACAGATCTAACCAGGTTTACCTGCCTCCCTCACACAGATCTAACCAGGTTTACCTGCCTCCCTCACACAGATCTAACCAGGTTTACCTGCCTCCCTCACACAGATCTAACCAGGTTTACCTGCCTCCCTCATACAGATCTAACCAGGTTTACCTGCCTCCCTCATACAGATCTAACCAGGTTTACCTGCCTCCCTCACACAGATCTAACCAGGTTTACCTGCCTCCCTCATACAGATCTAACCAGGTTTACCTGCCTCCCTCACACAGATCTTCTGTAAGTGTAAATGAGTAAATGGGGTGGAAAGAGTACTGAAATATCCTACTAAAATAGAAGTACTGATACATTAAATGACATTTTTGAAGTAAGATTACTCAGAGAAGCTACTCAACTATAGTAACGAGAGTAGTAAAGTAATGAGTTACTTTACACCTCTGGTAAAGGGCAACTGTTTCTCACACACACACACGCACACACACACACACACACACACACACAACTGGCGCGGATGACTAACAGTATCCTAAACATTCATCAATTGTTGATCAATAAAATCAGACTTACACTTATCATTCCAAACCCCCGCCAGCCCACGATAACTCTTCAGTAGAAGATCTACTTATAAACTGCTTATAAACATGATTAAGGGCATGGAGAACAAGGTCAACATTTCAATGCTCTTGAGTGCACCTGACCCTCTGACCCATCTAACTGTATGAAGTCACCTGAAATTGTAAATCATGAAATGTGTAGTAACCTGAAATATATGAAATATCAAAACTGTGAAAAAACCTGAATAAATACATATATGTAACATAAAAAAGGTGTTTAGGTCCTGATATGGAGCACTGGGTGAGATGGCTTCTCTACAGTTCAGTACTGTGCTCCAGACAGAGATGTCTTCTCTACAGTTCAGTACTGTGCTCCAGACAGAGATGTCTTCTCTACAGTTCAGTACTGTGCTCAGACAGAGATGGCTTCTCTACAGTTCAGTACTGTGCTCCAGACAGAGATGTCTTCTCTACAGTTCAGTACTGTGCTCCAGACAGAGATGTCTTCTCTACAGTTCAGTACTGTGCTCCAGACAGAGATGTCTTCTCTACAGTTCAGTACTGTGCTCCAGACAGAGATGTCTTCTCTACAGTTCAGTACTGTGCTCAGACAGAGATGGCTTCTCTACAGTTCAGTACTGTGCTCCAGACAGAGATGTCTTCTCTACAGTTCAGTACTGTGCTCCAGACAGAGATGTCTTCTCTACAGTTCAGTACTGTACTCAGACAGAGATGTCTTCTCTACAGTTCAGTACTGTGCTCCAGACAGAGATGTCTTCTCTACAGTTCAGTACTGTGCTCCAGACAGAGATGTCTTCTCTACAGTTCAGTACTGTGCTCCAGACAGAGATGTCTTCTCTACAGTTCAGTACTGTGCTCCAGACAGAGATGGCTTCTCTACAGTTCAGTACTGTGCTCCAGACAGAGATGTCTTCTCTACAGTTCAGTACTGTGCTCCAGACAGAGATGGCTTCTCTACAGTTCAGTACTGTGCTCCAGACAGAGATGTCTTCTCTACAGTTCAGTACTGTGCTCCAGACAGAGATGGCTTCTCTACAGTTCAGTACTGTGCTCAGACAGAGATGTCTTCTCTACAGTTCAGTACTGTGCTCCAGACAGAGATGGCTTCTCTACAGTTCAGTACTGTGCTCCAGACAGAGATGGCTTCTCTACAGTTCAGTACTGTGTTCGACAGAGATGTCTTCTCTACAGTTCAGTACTGTGCTCCAGACAGAGATGTCTTCTCTACAGTTCAGTACTGTGCTCCAGACAGAGATGTCTTCTCTACAGTTCAGTACTGTGCTCCAGACAGAGATGGCTTCTCTACAGTTCAGTACTGTGCTCCAGACAGAGATGGCTTCTCTACAGTTCAGTACTGTGCTCCAGACAGAGATGGCTTCTCTACAGTTAAGTACTGTGCTCCAGACAGAGATGTATCCCAACCATTTATATTCATGTCCATTAAATGAGACATGAATCATGGTTCCATCCCTCCTTCTTCCCTTCCTTGGAGAAATCACTGATCTGACATGATTGGATCCGTGAATTCTGCAGTTGAATCACTGGCGTAGCGGGGGCTGTGGGGGCCCGAGCTCTGGGGGCCCGTGTACCCATCATCTCACACCTAGGCCTATGGTTTTTTGTTGTATACATTTTCATAATAAATCACTTTGACAGTAACCCTCCTTTTTAATTTCCACATCCAGCAACCAAAGTGTTTGTGTCGTCCTACCTGGTAGGTTTCTGTACAGCACTTTGAGATATCAGCTGATGTAAGAAGGGCTATATAAATACATTTGAATTGAATTGAATAGTAGGTGAGACAATATAGTTGTCATGCATCTAATTAACCTATTCCTCAACGACCCCGGCGGCAGCCCGCCTTGGCCTCCTCACCTAATTGGCTAGGTCAGGGCTTGGATGGAGAGTCGGACTTGGATGGAAAGTGAGTGCGTTGTTCATGATGGATAAACAAAAAGCAAGACCAAGTGGTGACAAAACAAAATGCAAAAAAGCTTTATCTGACTAAGCTGGTGCCGAATTAGCAAAGACCACATCAGCAAAGCTACCACCTCGTCCTCCACTGACCAAACACCATCACAGGTGGACGCTAGTAGGCCTTATGCAGCAGCTAGCACTAGCAGCCTTCCAGTCCTGACAGAGACCTCACTGCTCGGCCCGTCAATGACACTGGCCTTGCTCCTCCACTGGCCTTGCTCCTCCTCCAGCGGCGCTCATAAGAGAAATCCCCGTTATGTGAACACTGGTAAGCCTACGCAGCCAGGTCACCCGTGATACAAGTCAGAATTCGACGTCGGGAGATGATGTGGAAACCGGGCAACAGTGAGCGCTGATACCAGTAGGTTTCAGTTTTGCTAAAGTGTTGGGGATGGGGATGGGGATGGTAGTTGGGTCTATGTATCTGCCTCTGATTCCAAGTTCAAATCCAGTGATAGTACATTTTTAATAAATGTATTGTTTTAAGCCTATCCCAAATCCTCACCATAACCTTTCAGAGTTAAAACCTTAACAATTTGGAGCTAATGCCTGACCTTAAACCAAACCGTAAAAATTCTGAGTTGAGACTTAAAACACTGAAATTTGAGGTTTGGAACAACTTTGAAATGTAAAATTTGAGAAACATGGGTGAACGTCTAATTCTGCAATGTTTGAATCTGTCCCACTTTAATTACAGGACGTAAAAAGGCCTACATTATTGCAGCCATCATTCTAAACTAGTAAATAGGCCTACATTATTGCAGCCAGCATTCTAAACTAGTAAATAGGCCTACATTATTGCAGCCAGCATTCTGAACTAGTAAAAAGGCCTACATTATTGCAGCCAGCATTCTGAACTAGTAAAAAGGCCTACATTATTGCAGCCAGCATTCTGAACTAGTAAAAAGGCCTACATTATTGCAGCCAGCATTCTAAACTAGTAAAACGGCCTACAATATTGCAGCCAGCATTCTGAACTAGTAAAAAGGCCTACATTATTGCAGCCAGCATTCTAAACTAGTAAAAAGGCCTACATTATTGCATCCAGCATTCTGAACTAGTTAAAAGGTCTACATTATTGCAGCCAGCATTCTAAACTAGTAAAAATATCTACATTATTGCATCCAGCATTCTGAACTAGTTCAAAGGCCTACATTATTGCAGCCAGCATTCTAAACTAGTAAAAAGGCCTACATTATTGCAGTCATCATTCTGAACTAGTAAAAAGGCCTACATTATTGCAGCCAGCATTCTAAACTAGTAAAAAGGCCTACATTATTGCAGTCATCATTCTGAACTAGTAAAAAGGCCTACATTATTGCATCCAGCATTCTAAACTAGTAAAAAGGACTACATTATTGCATCCAGCATTCTAAACTAGTAAAAAGGCCTACATTATTGCATCCAGCATTCTGAACTAGTAAAAAGGCCTACATTATTGCAGCCAGCATTCTAAACTAGTAAAAAGGACTACATTATTGCATCCAGCATTCTAAACTAGTAAAAAGGCCTACATTATTGCATCCAGCATTCTAAACTAGTAAAAAGGCCTACATTATTGCATCCAGCATTCTGAACTAGTAAAAAGGCCTACATTATTGCAGTCATCATTCTGAACTAGTAAAAAGGCCTACATTATTGCATCCAGCATTCTAAACTAGTAAAAATGCCTACATTATTGCATCCAGCATTCTAAACTAGTAAAAAGGCCTACATTATTGCAGCCAGCATTCTAAACTAGTTAAAAGGCCTACATTATTGCATCCAGCATTCTAAACTAGTAAAAAGGCCTACATTATTGCATCCAGCATTCTAAACTAGTAAAAAGGCCTACATTATTGCAGCCAGCATTCTAAACTAGTAAAAAGGCCTACATTATTGCATCCAGCATTCTAAACTAGTAAAAAGGACTACATTATTGCATCCAGCATTCTGAACTAGTAAAAAGGCCTACATTATTGCATCCAGCATTCTGAACTAGTAAAAAGGCCTACATTATTGCATCCAGCATTCTAAACGAGTAAAAAGGCCTACATTATTGCATCCAGCATTCTAAACTAGTAAAAAGGCCTACATTATTGCATCCAGCATTCTAAACTAGTAAAAAGGCCTACATTATTGCAGCCAGCATTCTAAACTAGTAAAAAGGCCTACATTATTGCATCCAGCATTCTAAACTAGTAAAAAGGCCTACATTATTGCATCCAGCATTCTAAACTAGTAAAAAGGCCTACATTATTGCAGCCAGCATTCTAAACTAGTAAAAAGGCCTACATTATTGCAGCCAGCATTCTAAACTAGTAAAAAGGCCTACATTATTGCATCCAGCATTCTAAACTAGTAAAAAGGCCTACATTATTGCAGCCAGCATTCTAAACTAGTAAAAAGGCCTACATTATTGCATCCAGCATTCTAAACTAGTAAAAAGGCCTACATTATTGCAGCCAGCATTCTAAACTAGTAAAAAGGGCTACATTATTGCAGCCAGCATTCTAAACTAGTAAAAAGGCCTACATTATTGCAGCCAGCATTCTAAACTAGTAAAAAGGCCTACATTATTGCAGCCAGCATTCTAAATCACAGCATTGCGACACTGTCGGCCTATGGCTTCGTGAAACATCAACTTTAGGCTTAACATGAGAAAATGACAACCAAATAAAAATAAACATGTATCCAGTAAAGCAAAGCTATAGGCGACTGCAAGCACTAGCACCACATAATCAGATTTTATGGATAGGCAGCCGCATAGATGTCGCAATTTCAGAACCATGGACAGTGATCGGTAGTCTATACTGAGGGGCTAACACCGACTTTGTGGGGGTCCAGAGAAACCGCGCTACACCAGTGAGTTGAACTCTTACTTTTCAGGTTAAGGATAATGGAAGGAAGGGATGATAGGATGTGTTGCAGAGTATTCGGACAGGGCCCATGTCCAGGCCTGAAGGTCGTGACCTTTAACCCTACTGTGATACACATGTCATTTGATATGTTGAATCATCTAATGATAACAAAGAGAGGTATCATTATGTCACAACGGATATCGCAGCAGCCATGTCATCACACACCCACAAGTTCCCATTTCTGACATTGACACTCCTAGAAACTGACCTTCAGATGATAGTCTATCACAGAGTGACTCACACACTATCGGCTACATCAAAAATATATACACACACCCACACAAAATCTTACTGTACCACACATAGACCAACAAGTTTCCCTTGTAAATTTGACTTATTATGGATGAACGTCTATTTTTGACATCTTATTTCCGCGTGGTTACAGAGTTAAAAGAGAAACAGCTCAAAGGTTAAGCGTTTAAATCATTCATTCTGAGTGGTTAAGGTTAGGGCTATGGTTGGGGAAGGCTTAAAACAAAATCTTTAAAAACAACTCCCCGCTACCATCAAGTTTGGGGCGGTAGGTAGTCTAGTGGTTAGAGCGTTGGGCCAGTAACCAAAAGGTTGCTGGATTGAATCCCCGAGCTGACAAGGTAAATATCTGTCGTTCTGCCCCTAAACAAGGCAGTTGGGTCTAACTGTTCCCTGGTAGGCCGTCATTGTAAATAAGAATTTGTTTTTAACTGACTTGCCTAGTTAAATAAAGGTTAAAACAAATGTTAAAGTATCATCAAGTATTCTCACAGCTTGCTCAGTATATGCAAATCACAGGTGTGTAGCCTCACTGACCTGTTTACCATACACTGCATGTTCTACTACACTGGTAACCTGAATCTCACCAGGGTGCTTGATTACACAACAGTTCCCTAGAAAGCACTGAACATGCTGCAGGGCAGGAAGAGGCTGTGTGCAGGGTTGACATGCTGGTGCCTGTCAGCCCCTTATGGGAATACAGCGAGAACAGAACAGCCCACTGGGTTTTACTTCTGAAGAGAGCCAACAGCTACAGGTTAAACTCAAATAAAGCATAATACTCAATGGCAAATAAATCTGGTAAATATCTTGCAGCTCTCACAAAACGAATACATGCCAAACAAGTTATAATTTTAAAAGATACAAAAGCGGTCATTAGAAACAACAATGTGATTAATGTGAATTTGAAATGTTTCTATGAAAATGAATATAAATCAGAATTAAACAGTGCACTTTGTCTGCTCTACACGTTACTAACAAAGGCTCTGGGAAACACCTGGTCTACTAAAGATACATAGTAAGAAGGTTCTAACGATGATCTTAACGCTACGAAGGCTCTGGGAAACACCTGGGCTACTAAAGATACATAGTAAGAAGGCTCTGGGAAACACCTGGGCTACTAAAGATACATAGTAAGAAGGCTCTGGGAAACACCTGGTCTACTAAAGATACATAGTAAGAAGGCTCTGGGAAACACCTGGTCTACTAAAGATACATAGTAAGAAGGCTCTGGGAAACACCTGGGCTACTAAAGATACATAGTAAGAAGGCTCTGGGAAACACCTGGTCTACTAAAGATACATAGTAAGAAGGTTCTAACGATGATCTTAACGCTACGAAGGCTCTGGGAAACGAGGCCCAGATCAGGACCTGTGAACCCCCTCCCTAACCCTCCTCAACACACGGATCACCTGCCAATCACCCACCTGACACACAGGTAACCCCACCCAACCCACCCCGGCTACGTTGCGGTACACACGTAACATCAGCAGCAGTATCCGCAGCAGTAGCAGCATGGCTGTAGAAGGTTGATGCCACCCACGCCTGCACTGTGCCAGATCTGCCTCCGTTCAACACCACCACCACCGCAGGTGAGTCAGATTACAGTAAAGGTGCTGCGCACAGTAGAAACGCTAATTACAGAGTTACAGAGGCAGTACATCTCTCATACACACACACAAACTGTCACACTCATATCCACCCACACATGCATAGCAAAGGAAAACTACAGACTAGAGTCAGATCACCTGGATGATGATGTCAGAGTTGAACCATGTAGTAATATGAAAGGTCAGTAGGCCCACACATACTTCAGACGACCCAGTATTTATGGTGTCCTGACCTACTCTTGCACACTGCTGAACAACTACCAAACAGTGCACTCTGTCTAGAGGAATCACTGCTTATAGTGGATATAGACTAGGCAAGTCAGTTAAGAACAAATTCTTATTTACAATGACGGCCTACCCCGGCCAAACCTGGACAACTGTGCACCGCCCTATGGGACTCCCAATCACGGCCGGTTGTGATACAGCCTGGAATCGAACCAGGGTCTGTAGTGACAGCTCTAGCAGTGAGACACAGTGCCTTAGACTGCTGCACCACTTGGGAGAGTATGGGTGGGGCTATAGAGTATGTGTTACTCCACGAGGGGACTACCCCAGGGAATCTCCCGGTGTAACTAGGAGAGGGTGTGTGCGTGTGACTGTGTGTGTGTGTGTGTGTGTGTGTGTGTGTGTGTGTGTGTGTGTGTGTGTGTGTGTGTGTGTGTGTGTGTGTGTGTGTGTGTGTGTGTGTGTGTGTGTGTGTGTGTGTGTGTGACGACTGGGCAAAGGGGAAGAATGCTCCCATTCAGTAGCCTGCCATTACACCAGTGACCCCCCTCTGACGTAGGAAGAGATTTAGTGACACACAGATAAAAGCCTTCCTCTGTTCCTCTCTGTCTCTGTTCATCCATTCCTCTTATTCAATAGTGTCAACCCAGCACAACTCTTAGTTCCCCAAAGTAAGGCTGGAGACTACAGACCATAGACTACCAAGGCAAGGCTGGAGACTACAGACCATAGACTACCAAGGCAAGGCTGGAGACTACCAGACCATAGACTACCAAGGCAAGAGACTACCAGACCATAGACACCAAAGCTGGAGACTACCAGACCATAGACTACCAGACCATAGACTACCAAGGCAAGGCTGGAGACTACCAGACCATAGACTACCAAGGCAAGGCTGGAGACTACCAGACCATAGACTACCAAAGCAAGGCTGGAGACTACCAGACCATAGACTACCAGACCATAGACTACCAAGGCAAGGCTGGAGACTACCAGACCATAGACTACCAAGGCAAGGCTGGAGACTACCAGACCATAGACTACCAAGGCAAGAGACTACCAGACCATAGACTACCAAAGCAAGGCTGGAGACTACCAGTCCATAGACTACCAAGGCAAGGCTGGAGACTACCAGACCATAGACTATCAAGGCATGGCTGGAGACTACATACACACATACACACACTTCTGTCATAATGGCAGAGTTATAATCTGTTGTCAAGGATGGACTATAATCCTAATCTCTTCCGTTTGTCTGTTGGAAGAGAAAAGCAGGATAATATGGCAGGATGAGGCCTACAACCAGAAAGGAAACCTGGGCTAATACGTCACAACTATGAGGTCAGAGCAGCAGATGCAGCAGCCAAACAAACACATACACAGGGGGAAACCCCAGATCAGGGTGAGGGGTACATGTGTGGGTGAGAATGGGTGGGGGGCAGAAATAAACATATCCCACATTTAGACCTCTTATTGATTATTTAATGAATTAATCAATAAGACGAGGTCTAAATCACAACAGTTGATCAATACTCCTACTGATCTTCTACTGTTGTGATTTAGTCATGCTGAAATGACTGTGTAGGCCTACCTGTTTCCCACATAGGCCTATATCCATAATTGACAGAAGGTTCCTATTAATTTGTCATAATTAACATTACAGAGCAGTGCACATGAAACTAATAAGTCCAGGCCTATCTCCAATAATATTATATGGCTGTGATTAGACCTTGTCTAAATAATGAATTAATATGTGGTCAACGTTTTGGCTAAAATAAACACTGCCTTCACATGTTTAGACTGTGTTGAGACTATAATTGTGGCATACAAGTGTAGCCCTATGGCTGGTCTAAAATGCCCAGGTCAGTGCATTGCATAGCCTACCTCATTGAGTGGCCCTATGGATGCAGCAACAGGAATGATTTAGCTCAGTGTTCTGTCATCTTTCTGCAACATGCAGATGGTCTCAGAGCAAGGGATCTGACGCTGACTGCTTTATTGGAAACGTTGCTTTGGAGGAGCAAGTCAGTGTGTGGGTCAGTAGGTACAGTATGTGTTATTATTAGACACATTCACAGATAGTCAACCATTACATCCTTTTTATATGGGGCTCCCGAGTGGGCAGCGGTCTAAGGCACTGCATCTCAGTGCTTGAGGCGTCATTACAGACACTCTGGTTCGAATCCAGGCTGTATCACAACTGGCCGTGATTGGGAGTCCCATAGGGCAGCGCACAATTGGCCCTGCATTGTTCGGGTTTAGCCAAACCCGAACAGGCTATCCCCGCGCACGCGCGTCAGATCACACAGGTTCACTAGGTCCAGCGCGCGCTCGGGTACTTGTGTTAGAGGGATTTCAAGCCGAGAGCGGGGGAGTCCCCCGCGACCTCTGCGCTCCGATGCCTTGCCAAATGAGGGCAGTTCTATTCCATCGTCATGTTAATAATTGCGGTTGTTTTTTAGTCCACATGTGAAGTTTGCTTAAATTGCGTGTTATTTCCGTTTACTCCATTTGAGGTTTACATAAATTGTGTCCCCAATACAACGGATGTTGCCTTCATACGTAGCCTAGTTTATGTTAGCTGAAAGCTAACTAGCGCTGTAGGCTACAGAAACTCACAAGCCTTCACTTTCACAAACCTGCCGGAAAACGGTTATCCTCGGGTCTAGTGAGATATTCCCCGTATCTCCAAACTCTCCTCCCGCTTGGATATAAACCCGTAAACTGGACTGGAGAGAACTGGCTAATGCTCTCCAGTTGCGCACAGCACGACTCTGATAAACCATCTACTTTCTCTTTAAGCCCGACGGTCATCTGACTGTAAAACTATCCCCGGCTTAATTAACTCGCCAACATTAGTTTCCTACACTGCTAATTTAGTTAGCCAACATATCTCAATCGCTTCCAGGTACCCAAGTACCGTAGTAGCCAGATCAGGGATATCGACAGGTTGCCCTCTGCCAAGTAGAAGCAGGGACACGCTTTCCGCTAAAAATACCTGTCCACGACTATATTTGGCTTGGCTGGATCACAATCACATCTCTAAAAAAGTCGGTCTCGCCCCGGCACAATGAATTGGGCCCTCTGCTATCTCACACAGCCGCAGCGCCAGCATCTAAATTTAGCTACAGCGCTTGCGTCAATCACGCGCTTCAGTGCGTCAAGCCCTGACTCCGCCTCCGGGAGCTGATCATTGGCCAGTATCAGAACGTGGCCAAGAAATACGCGTCTAGTGATTGGCTGTCGTTGATTTACTGTTCTCAGTGGCTCCAGCTGCCTCATTTATTGTTGAGTTTGATGGCTGCGCCGAGACTAGTCTAGAATAACCACTACGCACACACACAGACCTGGCTCTTTCATGGGAAGGCTCACACAAAATCATTATACAGTATTTGTACAGTAGGCTAGGCTATTGTCTTATTAAATGATCAGTGCCAATAAAAAAACGAGGTAACACATTACATTACTGTGCCCTTATTACAGTGTAATTATTCCTCTAAGCACAGTGTAACATGTATTGAAGTGAACTTGGACATGTTTTTAACAGGCTGTTGTTTCACTGGTTGTTAAAAGCCTGACAGACTTGAGGTTAATGAAACAGATATCAGAACAGAGAACGAGAGTGGAGAGGCATGGAAAAGGCAATTGGAGAACAGAGATGGAGAAGTGTGGGGGAGAGTTGGAGGGGGGAGGAGGTAAGGTGGAGAGGTGTGAAGGAGTGTTGGAGAGGTGTGGAGGAGGGTTGAGGAGGAAAGGTAGAGGGGTCAGGTGGAAAAGACATGTTGAGGAAAGGTGAGGAAGCAAGGTGAAGAGGTGGAATGTGGAGGAGAGGAGGAGAAGTGGAACGTGGAGAGAAGAGTTGGAGGGGTGAAGAAGTGGAATGTGGAGGGGAGAGTGCAATCAGTCAATACGGAGACCTTCCTTTAGGCCAGTGATGTGTTTGGGTTCATGTTCAAGTTATCTCTATTTATCTCTATATCTCTATATATCAATAGGCCTGGGGGATTGTCTGAGAAACTCTGTTGACCGGGAAGCTTTGTTGTGCTTTTGTAATCCATGGTCCCCCCCAGTGATGCGGTTCCTGCAGGAGCACTCCGTCTTTCCTATTAGGTCAACACTGACTGGATTGGATAGGTAAAACAAGGTTTCCATTGTGTGTGAAGTGAAATGCAAACAGGCGTATCCTATGTTTGCTGTACTCATCAAACTTCTCATCATCAGTGGGCTCTGTATGAGCTCTTGAGTATGTGTCACATCAAACAACATAATTCCATTTGCATGCTGATGTTCATTAGGTTACTGATTTCATTTGTTTAATGCTCAGTTATTTGCACTTCATAAGAGGAAAAAGTATTATTCTTAAAAAATTATACCCACTTGACATATGTGGCTGATGATGTTGTGTGACAGGGTGGTCTAGTTTAATGAGCTGAAATAGTTTGATAGGCCTACATAATGGAGTAGCCTATTTACAGACTGTTATGAACAGTTGGCTCATTCATCCCCCCTCCTTTCCCCTGTAACTATTCCCCAGGTCCTTGCTGTAAATGAGAATGTGTTCTCAGTCATCTTACCTGGTAAAATAAGGTTTAAAAAATAAAATACAAAAATGGCAAATTAATAGATGATATATAAACTATTATGGTGGAAAATTGTTAATAAAAAACGGTTTCAGATCCCGGAAATGAATGTGCAACTACCAGAATGTAATGGAAAAAACTACATGTACAGTAGGCACTTGCTCGCCCTAGCCTGGGCATTTCTGGAACTATTCAGTCGTGAAATCATAAGATCAACTCGCTCTCACTCAACCATCCATCTCTCTCTCTCCCTCTCGCTCTTTTTCTGGCACACAGCGTGCGGGGCTTATGTGTCTAGTACTGTACCGCGAGGCCGGGCCGAGGGAGCTCTACAGTGAGTGACGTCACCTCTCCCATGGCGTCACATTGACGTAGCGCATACCAGGCGCTCTATGAGGAGGCAGACTCACATAAATGCTGTATTAGACTTTCTCCCTCAGACCGCGCACATAAACAGTCCCGCACTACGGCTTTACATCTGCGCGCATCATCACTGGCACATACACAGGATCACTCTGAAACACACTTTTAAAACACACATCGGACTATATTCTAGCCTACTTTCCTTTAGAATAATTAAAGGAAAAACAAAAACAAAGAATAACTTTTTTTTTCTTCTGTCGCTTCATCCTCAACGAGTTCTGCAAATATACGTATTACTTTTCAGCAGCTTTGGTAATTTTTGTAATTATTCTGGATCTATACAGGAGACTTTATGTTGGGTTAATAACACATGTAAAGACGGAACCACTACAGCAAACAAGTAAGTTATTGTCTTTACTTCTGGAAATTAATGACTTTCTCTCATATTCTAAAGACCACTTAATTAATTATTAGATTAGGCTACTAGACTATTGGTCTCATAGAGAAACATAATTAGTTGTAGGTTCACCTGCACACCGGTTTGTTATATTGTTAAAACACGAGCGCTGTCTTAAACTTTCTCGTGCATGATGACCTGTTGATTTGGCAAACTCGTGAGCTCGGGAACCTCGGTGTGTGTGTTTGGTGTCACCGAGGGCAGATGGAACCGAATTTGAATTTAATTTGCTGAAGGAAGGTATCATATTCTTTGTGGTTGTCATGGAAATGGATGCCTCTCAGTCAGACAATGAAGTGGGAGACATAGGCAGTATTAGGCACTAATGGAGCTGAGTGAAGAACACAGACAGACAGTCAGACAGGCTGAGAGTAGAGGAGGGCTGACATCAAGGCTCTTATTATCTCCACTGTTATAAAGGACATGATTGTGTATTAATTCAGCTTTATGTGGACATCATGTTTGATGCCTTTGCAATAGTTATAAAACAAAACACATAGTTTGCTGTACGTGTGTGAGTGTGTCAGACTAATACCTAGCCATTTATTCCCGGCTATACGGGAATAGTTAAATTGGTAAAACCCTGAGAGCTTGTTGGTCTGTGTGCTGGGTGAATATTAGCCCTGGGCCTACAGTACAGACATCTTACATATGAGAGTTTTTCATGAGACGATTTTATATTATTGAAATAAATCTGACTGCAAGTTGCAGAAGAACATGCAGGCAGCCTTAGTTTAATTTCAAATGATTTATGTTGACATCATTTATCCCAACAGGTAGGTTTCTCGTAGTTTAGAACAAACAGTGTGATTATATGCCTACAAAATAAAACATATTGTTTTATAAACACTAGTACAGCCGGTGACCAACCTTAAATGTCCTCTGTCACACTGTCTGTCTGTCTGTCGTTTGTCTATCTGTTTGTATTTCTGACTGTCTCTCTAAATGTCTGTCTGTGTGTAGCATGTGGCTTTTCTGAATTAGACAGGCCTGTCATTGCTCACATTATTGCTCACATGATTAGGGGAAACAAATATTGACATTAACAATGTCAATGTTTGATCTATAGCCTTGCCTCTTTTTGAAGTTGAAGTTACTGCCATTGAACGTGGATCTTGACCTAAATGTCATCCTGGAGCAAGGAGGTCCATGACTCGAAGTGAGGCTTAAGGTTGGTCTGACCACCCAGTCTGGTATCATAGACTAGACATAACATAGTAGATGTAAATCCAGGACACTCAAATTAGTATGATATGTTATGTTTGGTATAGTTACATAAGACCGTTGGTTACTTAAGGAAAAAACGAAAGGTGGTCAGGGTGGATGGGTGGGCGTATAATGTAAATGTCTAGCAACCCAAAGGTTGCGTGTTTCAATCTCATCATGGACAACTTTAGCATTTTAGCTAATTAGCAACATTCCTACTACTTAATACTTTTTAGCTACTTTGCAATTCCTTGGCATGTTAGCTAACTCTTTCCTAACCGTAAACCTAACATTAACCCTGTAGCTAACCCATCCCCTAACCTTAACCCTTTAGCCTAACTCCTAATCTTAACCTTAACCTCTAAACCTAACCCCTAGCCTACCTAACGTTAGCCAGCTAGCTAATGTTAGCATTAGCCACCTAGCTAACTTTAGCCACAACAAATTGGAATTCGTAACATATCATACATTTTGCAAAATCATAACTTTTTGTATGTTTTGCAAATTCGTAACACACTGTAGGACACTTGCAATTCATAACATATCATAAGAAATGGATGATGGACATCCAGAAATTAATACCATTTGCAACATAACATATCATACTAAATGCTCTGAGACCAGGTTGGACCCCAGACCAATACCCTAAAAAAAATTACATTTAGAAATCAGTCAGATTCTTAAATATGTCGACCAAGTTAAATTAAACTTTTGCATCTCCTATTCACACAGCAGTCTCTGGTCCATATCATTTCTTTGAAGGCCAGAATTTGTATCTTTCACTATGAGATGTGTGGTATGCGTTTCTCTCAGGCGGTTAAAATTGGTTTTGGGTGTGTACACACACACACACACACACACACACACACACACACACACACACACACACACACACACACACACACACACACACACACACACACACACACACACACACACACACACACACAGTCTCCTCTTTTTGACAGCCTCTCTCCTCAGGGCTAATTTACTGTACTTGTATATTTCTCCAGCCCTCCTTTATCTCTTCTCTTTTCTCTCTCTGTTTGCTGGAAGCCTCGCGCTGACTGGCTTATTGGCGTGGGGGGCTATACCGGCGCTTTGGGGCGCGTGCTTCACGGCTCTTTCGCCGTTCTCTAGGTTACCGGGGCGCTCAGCCCAGCACCCACCGGCCGGCTCGAGAGAGAAACAGAGAGAGAGAGGAGACCCTTCTGCCCTGTGTTCACATTATGGACACACACAGACCAGTGCAATTGTAGCTTTTTTCGTAGCCCTTTTGTCTACATATCTCTGTATGTTGATGGGAGACTGTTACAGAGGAGTGTAAATGCTTTTTTTTAGGCTGGATCATGCTGTTGAATTGTATTGTATTGTTGTATGTTTTAATTCTGTAATGTATTGATTGTTGCTGCCTTCTTGGTCAGGTCTCCCTTGAAAAATAGACTATGGATCTCAATGGACTTTTCCTGCTTAAATAAAGGTTAACATTTTTTTGTAAAAAAATGGGCTATTTTAAAAAGCTTAAAATGCATATAGCTTTTTTGCTCTCAAAAGCGTTACAGGCTATTTGCTTTATGTCGGTCTGACACCGATTCAATATGATCTATTACCACAGCACACTGAATTACAAAACAAATAACAAATAATGTCATTGAATACAATGACCTCCACGTCTATAAAGTATAAACAATTGAGACAGAATATTACATTTCCTCTCCTGATTAGCCAAGCATTCTGGTGTGGTAGAGATTGAGCGACCGAGAGACTGAGAGACGCGACTGTCTGTATCCTAGTGAAGTTCATGTTATTATTGAGCCTAACTCATTCTCCAGACATTGAGTGAATAATAGGCATAGAAACATGTCAGACAAAGCAACAACAAAAAACGTGTTAGATCCCTAGGCTATAGTTTTAGATTTTGTCAGCCCACAGGCCTATTGGAAAAGTGATACTGTTAAGAACCTATCCAAACAGAGTTCAACTGTTCAGTGATCTCCAAACAGACTGCATGTGTCCCGGCCGGGACGGTTCAGAGAATGAGTCCGGAGAGGGAGGACTGGTCCCCGGTTTAGTGGAGAGAATTAGTCCGGGTATCGGTCAGTGTTTGTAGGTGAGTGCTGCAGAGAGGGGGCGCTAGGCACTGTGAAATCTCTTGTCTGCGGTGAGCTGTGCTCTGGCTGGCAGCAAGACGCACTGAGAGCGGAGAGGTTTCGGTTCTGAGATTCATAACTTACTCAGGTGGATATTGTAACCTATTTTCTCTTTCCAATAACGAACCCCTTTTAACCCTGAGACCTATAGTGCATGAGCCTCAGACTAGCGCGAAAGAACCACCGGCAATTTTAACAAAATGATAGCCATGCTCTTTTGAAGACACTTGTTTTATGAATTGCAAATAACTAGTTTAATTTAATATTATTGTTTGTTTGAAAAAGTGTTAATATGATAATTGAATAGATTCATATGATATTTGACGATATAGACCATTGTTAGATTTAGATATTATTTTATGCTGCTCGCAGATGAAGTGATTCTAGTTTTTCTTTTAGTCTATATTATTTTAGTCTATTCTCATCAATCTTCAATATTTTACTTTAATAAGAGTTGAAATTGGAATTCAAAATTATTGCTCTATTTCTGAGTTGTAGGCTAAATGATATAGAGAGGTTGTAGATAATATCTGTTCACTTCTGTATTTGGTGAAGCATTCATTCAATGAGCGCTATGGAATGTTTGCAGATTTTCTTATTGCTAAATTATAATTGTACTTATAATAATGTATATTCCTCCATTCTTGTGTCGCATGTCTGTGGATCTCTCTTTCTAGGTCTGACCTTTAATTCTGTATCACACCTCTAAGCCTGCTGCTTTTCCCCCTCATCACTGAGAATTCATTTTATTCTGTTCATGTTTTAATTTCTGTGCGTTTTTTCCCACCGGGTAATCTTGTGTAGGCTATATTCTGTGCGACTTTATTCTGCTCTTTGTGATTGTATTGTATTTGTGCAGTAAGCTATGTCATGCGTGTTGGTGTGCTTTGGGAGTTCCCATGTCTCTGGTTGTGACCCGGTATTTCTTTCCTCCAGACCCGGGTTCGGAAGAGCGCGCCCAGCCGAGCTCAGAGCCCCGGCTACCGGACAGTCCCTTCGAGTCCTCCCCGCTCCCGGTCCCCCACCACAGTCGCACCAGTCCCCAGCCCCCCACACAGAACACCATTCAGCGCGAGGCTTTCACACCAGGTACTGAAAAACACCGGGAACAGGCCCGGTCGTCGTCGCACCTGTCCTGAGTTGGTGCTTTAAAAACCTGTTTCAAATGCACGTGTAGTTTTCAAACTATTAGCCTGCCATGTGTTTCTTCATTCAGTCAGCTGTGTCTCACGCTAGGTCTATAGTGCGTTTATTTTATTTAGTACAATATTAGGCCTAT
Source organism: Salvelinus namaycush (assembly GCF_016432855.1). Lineage (NCBI taxonomy): Eukaryota > Metazoa > Chordata > Actinopteri > Salmoniformes > Salmonidae > Salvelinus > Salvelinus namaycush. The sequence goes on along the minus strand of NC_052343.1, from coordinate 31,567,649 downwards.
ATATTTAGAAATGTTTATATAACAAACCATATAGTTTAGACCAACAACATAATTTATTATTTTAATTTAACCGATATTGAATGGTCTAAATGGTAATTTAATATATTCCAAGTCAGTTCTGATTTATAATTCTAAGCGTGTTGTGTCAGTGAGTGCGCGCGAGTTGACATTTCCATCTGTAGATATGGGGACGGAAATAGTCTTCTGAAACTAGACACACCGACTTTAAAAGCAAGACCAAAAAATCGAATTAGTCAAATCTGTAGATATCGATCTGCTTAATGAACTTAATGAGGTTAAACGTCTTAAACCTTCGAGGCCAAAATAAAGTAGCCTAATTTAAAAGCACATGTATTTTCTCCTGATAGATTAAGGTGATAAAGGTAGGCTGTCCCGCCCGTATAGCGACTCATGGGGCCCTCGAGCCTGCGGTTAGAGGCGACCACAGCCTCTAGGACAAAACCCCGTTCTGGGTTTCTGCATCATACCTGTATTTAGATCAAGTTTACATACTGGTACATTTCATGAATGTAAACAAGCGGTTTACGCATGTGCGGGTCAATACCCGTCCAAAAACCAACACACAAAATAAGATTTAGATCGAATGTCTCAAATCGCTGTCTGCTGTCAATCTGTTTCAATCTGCGTGTGTGCGTGTGTTTTGACTGTAATATTTAGGTAGAATTATCAAGTCTGCTCATATGAGTGTCCATTAAAATCAATTAAAAAAAATATATATATATATTATATTTTTTACAACTTCTGAATGTTTCCTTGATCGATAGAATGTATTATGTATTTACTTATGCACTTCATGTCTTGTTTGTTAGATCTATGGCATTCTGACAATGAACAAGCACGCTCAGTTTTTGGAACGGATGCATTGTGTCCAGTTGAAATGCACACCTCGAGGTTAGAGACTGCTTCTCTCTGATCATCATACCACACACGTACACGTACACGTGCACACACACACGCTTATCCAGCCAGGTCACCCGTTATACAATTCAGTATTCAACTTCCATCCATGTCTATGCAAGTGGGGAGATGACGTGGAAGTTGTTTTCGATATTTTTGTTTTAAACCTATCCCAAACCTTAACTTTACTTTAACCATTCGAAGTTAATGTCTGAACTTTACCCTAAATTCAACATTTCGGAGTTATTGTCTAATCTTACCCTTAAACACACGACATTTGAAGTTTGGAACAACTTCGAAATTTGACGTTTAAGTATGTGGATGAACGTCTAATTCTGTCGTGAGACTCTGAGAGCTGGTAGCATTTATCTGCCTGGCTTGTCTGTCCTGAACACTCACTGTTTAACACACATGTAGCTTAAGCACACACTCACACATGCATGCACTCAAATACTCATGCATGTTGTACACACACGCATACACACACATTCTTCATGACACATACACACTCACACACGCACAAACTTGCTGTCAGGTGGACGTCGTGGTGTTTGAATGAAAAGGGTGTTTTCGGTTTTTGGGATATAATCTGGTGTCATTAGAGTGCTTCTGGCTTGGTCTTAACATGACACTGCATTGTCTGAATATGTGTGTGTGTGTGTGCGTGTGTTTACTCAGAAGTAGATGTGTGTGCATAGGGGCATGGTGAGGAGAAGGTACACACATCAGTTAGGTTGTGTTTACATCATCACTATGTGTGTGAATGGGTGTGTGTCCATACGTGCATGTGTGCGTGCATGTATGCGTTTGACTTCAGGCAAGGTAGGTGGAGTAGTCTTATAAAGAGGCGCTTCAATTGGAATTAAACACATCAGCCCCCCCCCCCCCCCCCCCCCACTGTTGGACAGGCCCAGGAAAAATCTCTCTCTCTTCCTTTTCTCCACTTGAAGACACAGGCAGTTACAAATCCCCTTCCTCTCTGTACACCTGTACGCCTGTTTCCGCGTGGGTAGTGCAACTGCCTGGGTCACTCGCGAGGCCGTCATAGAAATAAAAGAAAACTCTGGCGGTTGCTCGAGTGCAGCCGTGCTCGCCCACTCCTTTCTAGACGGATGGAACTCGCGCACTCTGAGAAAGTTTGAGTCAGACCTCCAAACTCCCCCCTGACCTCGTGTCTCTCGCGCGTCCCCATGGTTACACTTTAGCCCTGCGGCTCACCCATGGTGACATCTGTATCTCTGTCTCTAATATAGGTGTCTCCCGCTGTAAGGTGTGAGTCATGCCAGGGCTTCGAGCCCAAAATGTACAGTTATATTGTGTTCACTGTTCAACACGGACTTAATAAATATGTCATTTAGTTACGTTTGTGCATGCGCCATGTGCGTAGGGCAAAATGTACAGTTATATTGTGTTCACTGTTCAACACGGACTTAATAAATATGTCATTTAGTTACGTTTGTGCATGCGCCATGTGCGTAGGGCAAATGTACACAGTTGTTAGAGTCCGCAGAGGAAAGGAGGCGTGCAGGACAAATGATGGTAGTAGGCTTGATAAGTCCCATATTTGACTAAATAAATATGACGCGAAGGAACAAGACGATTACAACACAGCGCGCGCAGAGCGTCAATGGGAACCGCGCGCTGTTGACAGTTCCCTTCTCGAGAGCGAAGAGCAAACACAACAAACTCCGGGCACTTACGACACACACACACACACACACACACACACACACACACACACACACACACACACACACACACACACACACACACACACACACACACACACACACACACACACACACACACACACACACACACACACAGGTTTTAATATTGATCAACAATAGATAACTACAGTTGAAGTCGGAAGTTTACATACACTTAGGTTGAAGTCATTAAAACTCGTTATTCAACCACTCCACAAATTTCTTGTTAACAAACTACAGTTTTGGCAAGTCGGTTAGGACATCTACTTTGTGCATGACACAAGTAATTTTTCCAACAATTGTTTACAGACAGATTATTTCACTTATAATTCCCTGTATCACAATTCCAGTGGGTCAGAGGTTTACATACACTAAATTGACTGTGCCTTTTAACAGCTTGGAAAATTCCAGAAAATGATGTCATGGCTTTCGAAGCTTCTGATAGGCTAATTGACATAATTTGAGTCAATTGGAGGTGTACCTGTGGATGTATTTCAAGGCCTACCTTCAAACTCAGTGCCTCTTTGCTTGACATCATGGGAAAATCAAAAGAAATCAGCCAAGACATCAGCCAAGACAAAAAAATTGTAGACCTCCACAATCTGGTTCATCCTTGGGAGCAATTTCCAAACGCCTGAGGGTACCACGTTCATCTGTACAAACAATAGTACGCAAGTATAAACACCATGGGACCATGCAGCCGTCATACCGCTCAGGAAGGAGACGCGTTCTGTCTCCTAGAGATTAATGTACTTTGGTGCAAAAAGTGCAAATCAATCCCAGAACAACAGCAAAGGACCTTGTGAAGATGCTGGAGGAAACAGGTACAAAGTATCTATATTCACAGTAAAACGAGTCCTATATCGACATAACCTGAAAGGCCGCTCAGCAAGGAAGAAGCCACTGCTCCAAAACCGCCATAAAAAAGCCAGACTACGGTTTGCAACTGCACATGGGGACAAAGATCATACTTTCTGGAGAAATGTCCTCTGGTCTGATGAAACAAAAATAGAACTGTTTGGCCAAAATGACCATCGTTATGTTTGGAGGAAAAAGGGGGAGGCTTGCAAGCCGAAGAACACCATCCCAACCGTGAAGGGTGGCAGCATCATGTTGTGGGGGTGCTTTGCTGCAGAAGGGACTGGTGCACTTCACAAAATAGATGGCATCATGAGGAAGGACAATTATGTGGATATATTGAAGCAACATCTCAAGACATCAGTCAGGAAGTTAAAGCTTGGTCGCAAATGGGTCTTCCAAATGGACAATGACCCCAAGCATACTTCCAAAGTTGTGGCAAAATGGCTTAAGGACAACAAAGTCAAGGTATTGGAGTGGCCATCACAAAGCCCTGATCTCAATCCCATAGAAAATTTGTGGGCAGAACTGAAAAAGCGTGTGCGAGCAAGGAGGCTTACAAACCTGACTCAGTTACACCAGCTCTGTCAGGAGGAATGGGCTACCTGAAACGTTTGACCCAAGTTAAACAATTTAAAGGACATGCTGCCAAATACTAATTGAGTGTATGTAAACTTCTGACCCACTGGGAATGTGATGAAAGAAATAAAAGCTGAAATAATCACTCTCTCTACTATTATTCTGACATTTCACATTCTTAAAATAAAGTGGTGATCCTAACTGACCTAAAACAGGGAATTTTTACTAGGATTAAATGTCAGGAATTGTGAAAAACTGAGTTTAAATGTATTTGGCTAAGGTGTATGTAAACCTCCGACTTCAACTGTATATATTATTATTATTATGGTTATTATACAAATCTAAACAATTATTATGAATATTATTCATTTGTGGTTACATTGTGGGCTGTGTGTGTGATCCCCAGTCTAAGACGGAGGTCGTTATGATAATTAACCTCTCTCTAGACACACGGTTCCCCATCCTGTCTTTGCTTGTCATGGCAGTATGTGACAGAACATGTGTGTGGCTGGTTGTTTTAGAGGCCAGAGTTAGTTAGGGTCCAGCACCATGAGGGGTCCATTAACATTTAATGATACAGGCCTCATTTAGTTCCCAAACGACAGATAAACTAGGGCAAGACACACACACGCACACGCACACGCACGCACGCACGCACGCACGCACGCACGCACGCACGCACGCACGCACGCACGCACGCACGCACGCACGCACGCACGCACGCACGCACGCACGCACGCACGCACGCACGCACGCACGCACGCACGCACGCACGCACGCACGCACACACACACACACACACACACACACACACACACACACACACACACACACACACACACACACACACACACACACACACACACACACACACACACACAGCTACTCACACACAGTACACACTAACAAACTGCTCCTACAGTTTAGCTGTGCTGGAGTGAGGGTTGCGTTGTGTGTGTGTGGTTGTATGTATGGCTGTGGGTGATTATGACCAGGTGTGTTGACTGCAAAGTGGATGGGGGTTCAATCTGGGGCTCATTCAGTTCGAGAAAACGGAAGAAAAAGTTTTTAAATTATAAAAAAAGACAGTTGTTATCGGACAAGTTAAGGTACATTCCAAAACGTTTTCTTCCGTTTCCTGCCGAGTGAACAAGAACCGCTGAGCTTAGCTACACTGATTGGCTAATGTGTTTTTATCTGCTTCACCGATTGGCTAACATGTTTTTATTTGCTTGACTAATTGGCTAATGAGTGTTATATTAAGGGAATTACACTAACAACACACTAACAGCTTCCTCACACGTTTCATACTATTGCATTATGTGCATCTGTTAACTGCATAAATAATCAACGTCATAAATAGGGAGGAGATCCTGCTGTTTTGTGAGTTTCAGCACCAAACTGTGTCCATCACCTCCCCAACATTCTCACACACACGCTTACCCTCTCACTATCACTACAGTGTTGATGTTTTAATTCTGTATATAACACTTCAACTTGAACTTGATTTTCTCTCTCTCTCTCTCTCTCTCTCTCTCTCTCTCTCTCTCTCTCTCTCTCTCTCTCTCTCTCTCTCTCTCTCTCTCTCTCTCTCTCTCTCTCTCTCTCTCTCTCTCTCTCTCTCTCTCTCTCTCTCTCTCTCTCTCTCTCTCTCTCTCTCTCTCTCTCTCTCTCTCTCTCTCTCTCTCTCTCTCTCTCTCTCTCTCTCTCTCTCTCTCTCTCTCTCTCTCTCTCTCTCTCTCTCTCTCTCTCTCTCTCCATCTTTCTCTGTAGACATGCCTTGTGTGCAGGCACAGTATGGGCCCGCCCCTCCAGGCTCGTCCTACTCCGCCCAGTCCTTTGGTTACCAGGGCGACAGCTACAGCTCTGACCTCATGACCCCGGACTATACCAAGTTGGACTTGGGTGGGGGTGAGATCTCGGCGGCCGCCACTACCTCTCTGCCCAGCTTCAACGTGTTTGTTGAGGGGAGCTACGAGCCCAAGTCCTCCTGCCTATACCAGATGCCCTCCCATAGGCCGCTTATCAAGAAGGAGGAGGAGTCCTACCCACAATCTGACACCATGCCCACCTCCTCCATGTACTTTAAACAGTCTCCTCCGTCCACCCCCACCACCCCCTCTCTCGCCCCCCAGCCTGGCTCCTCCTTCCTCTGGGATGACTCCCCCCACCTCTCCCTGCAGCCCCCCTCCCACGGCCCCCTCAAGTCCGCTCGCTTCCCCCACTTCTACCAGCACTCCCCTCCCCACAGTGGGGGGTACGAGGGGCTGGGAGGGGGGCTGCCTCGCTCTTCCTCCTCATCCTCTTCCTCGTCCTCCTCGGTGCCCCCTCACCCCCACGGCCCGCCCCTGGAACAGCACCTGTACCAGCTGCACCGCGGGGTTGGGGGTCCGGGGGGACTGGCCTTCCGTTCTCTGGCGCTGGGGTCCTGTAACCCTCTGCTGGGGGACCGCCTGCCCTCACCCCCCCATCGCGGCCCCCCAGGAGAGGGCACCTGTGCCGTGTGTGGCGACAACGCTGCCTGCCAGCACTACGGCGTACGCACCTGCGAGGGCTGCAAAGGCTTCTTCAAGGTAAGACCACCTGAAACACCACCTCACACTCACCTGATGACACCCCCATGAGCATCTCTCATGCTATTATCCTCTCTCTCTCTCTCTCTCTCTCTCTCTCTCTCTCTCTCTCTCTCTCTCTCTCTCTCTCTCTCTCTCTCTCTCTCTCTCTCTCTCTCTCTCTCTCTCTCTCTCTCTCTCTCTCTCTCTCTCTCTCTCTCTCTCTCTCTCAATTCAATTCAATTCAATTTGCTTTATTGGATATTTACAATATAAAAATGAGAATCAAAATTGTCAACGGGACAACAGTAACAACAAAAACCAAGTCTCAAAATAACCATACATTCAACAATAACAATAAGCATACAGTAGAGTACATGTGCAGGTTGATTGGTTTGTCAGACACTGTCCCTCAACTTATGGCAGGCAGCAATGTAGTGCGCTGCCAACCCACAGCTCTCTGCGTCCTCCCCCAACAGGACGGGTAGCCTACTCTCATCAGAGAGGTCTTTGAAACCTTGAATAAGGGTTTCAAATTTGGGGAAATGACACTCTCTAATTATTGTATATTTTTGACATTTTGTCAGGAAATGCAGCTCCGTCTCAGGTTCTGCTGTTGTGCAGTGGTTGCACAGCCTTTCCTCTACAGGGAGGATCTGTTCTATGTTAATACTAGGGCCATGTTCAGGTGGGATCTGATCCATAGAGGCGTCACAATGTTCATTTAGTGAGCTACAAACAGACATCACTGGAGGCTGTTGGCTTGAGTTACACCAGTCTCTCTCTCATGCAGAACTTGGAGGAGGACTGTGCCCCTCTCTCTCTCTGCCTCTGTCTGTCTGTCTGTCTGTCTGTCTGTCTGTCTGTCTGTCTGTCTGTCTGTCTGTCTGTCTGTCTGTCTGTCTGTCTGTCTGTCTGTCTGTCTGTCTGTCTGTCTGTCTGTCTGTCTGTCTGTCTGTCTGTCTGTCTGTCTGTCTGTCTGTCTGTCTGTCTGTCTTCTGTCTCTCTCTCTCTCTCACTCTCTCTCTCTCTCTCTCTCTCTCTCTCTCTCTCTCTCTCTCTCTCTCTCTCTCTCTCTCTCTCTCTCTCTCTCTCTCTCTCTCTCTCTCTCTCTCTCTCTCTCTCTCTCTCTCTCTCTCTCTCTCTCTCTCTCTCTCTCTCTCTCGCTTTCTCGCGCTCTCTCTCTCTCTCTCTCTCTCTCTTTCTCTCTCTCATTCTGTTGTTCATTTAGTGCTCTCTAAATCGTCTGAGGAGTTGCCACGGCGCCTGTGAGGGTCGTCTCCCCAGGCAACCAGCAGGGCAGAAAGGTTGTGTGTGTGTCGTGACGGCGGGGTGCAATAAAAATACAGTGGCTGCTAAAAGTCCAGCTCATGAGAGAGAGAGATAAAGAGAGAGAGAGAGATAAAGAGAGATAAAGAGAGAGGGAGGGAGGGAGGGAGGGAGGTGGAGAGAGAGAGAGACAGATAGAAAGAGAAATACTATTGTCTCTCTCTTTTCTCTCTCTCTCTCTCTCTCTCTATCTCTCTCTCATTTCCTTAGTCTCACTGTTGAGCTGGGAGACCCTTCAACCAGGGAGAGAAAGAGAGAGAGAGAAAGAGAAAGAGAGAGAGAAAGAGAGAGAGAGGACTGTAGGAAGACAATTGGATACCAACATATTCACCAAAATACAGAGAGTTAGATCATTCACCCAGTCCCACAGTTAGGTTATCCATGGAGGAGGGATCACATTCATATCGTAACACTGAGCATAAGTACAGTAACTGTTCAAACATCTCCCTTGAAAAAGTTTGATGGAACTTCCCGGTTTAAATAAAGTTGAAATGAAAAGGCTGTAACCGATAATGTTTTAGAGCAATAAAAATACATGTGGTTTGTTAAGAATTTATTCCTCCAGTATTATACATTTTCTTCCTCTACAGTTTCCGTTCGGTCTCTTATGACAGTTATCTCACATCATATATAACACATCCCACACACAAACACACACACACGCACGCGAGCACGCACACACACACTCATCTCAGTACCTTATGTCATCGTTCAGGAGCCTGATTTTAGTCATAGGGCTTATTTCACTTCTTGTATGTGCATGTAAAATGAAACATTTGTCATCCAATACAAGATCTAATGTCCATCCCATTTCATCCTGTGGTCCTTCTGCTGGGTTTTATTTAGTTAGATGGAAAACGAGAGAGAGAAGTAGAGACGGGAGAAAGAAAAGAAAGAGACAGAGAAATAAAAGGGACAGAGGGTACAAACATAGAGATAATTGAATGAGGCCTGTGGTAGGTGGAAATGAATTATCCCTCTTTTCAATTAGTTTCACAATTTGTTTTTATTTAGTAATTAATGAAAGCAGCGTCTGGTGGCTGCAGGCCAGGGGCTGTGTGTGTGTGTGTGTGTGTGTGTGTGTGTGTGTGTGTGTGTGTGTGTGTGTGTGTGTGTGTGTGTGTGTGTGTGTGTGTGTGTGTGTGTGTGTGTGTGTGTGTGTGTGTGTGTATGGCTTCATGCCGTGGGCTCTGCGTCTGCTACACAGCTCAGCACCCAGACGCAGCCTGTCAACATCCCACATCAGCCTCACAGACACACACACACACAAACACACACACACACACACACACACACACACACACACACACACACACACACACACACACACACACACACACACACACACACACACACACACATACACACAACATCTACACAAAATTATACACAAAAGGTTGTACAACTTTTTCCATACAACATTATACAGCAACAAGCACGCCATTAACCACACAATATTTACACAACATTAAACACACAACATGTACACAAAGTTATCCACACAACATGTACACAACATTTTCCTAACAACGTTTACACAACATTTTCCTAACAATGTTTGCACAACATTCACCACATCTGCTCATTTCCCGACTACTGTCTAACATTAGAGAGAGAGCATCAGCAGGTGATGGCCACCATCTAATGTTAGAGACAGGAATCAGCAGGTGATGGCCACCATCTAATGTTAGAGACAGGAATCAGCAGGTGATGGCCACCATCTAATGTCAGAGACAGGAATCAGCAGGTGATGGCCACCATCTAATGTCAGAGACAGGAATCAGCAGCCACCATCTAATGTCAGAGACAGGAATCAGCAGCCACCATCTAATGTCAGAGACAGGAATCAGCAGCCACCATCTAATGTTAGAGACAGGAATCAGCAGGTGATGGCCACCATCTAATGTTAGAGACAGGAATCAGCAGGTGATGGCCACCATCTAATGTCAGAGACAGGAAGCAGCAGGTGATGGCCACCATCTAATGTCAGAGACAGGAATCAGCAGGTGATGGCCACCATCTAATGTTAGACAGGAATCAGCAGGTGATGGCCACCATCTAATGTTAGACAGGAATCAACAGGTGATGGCCACCATCTAATGTTAGACAGGAATCAGCAGGTGATGGCCACCATCTAATGTTAGGGACAGGAATCAGCAGGTGATGGCCGCCATCTAATGTCAGAGACAGGAATCAGCAGGTGATGGCCACCATCTAATGTTAGACAGGAATCAGCAGGTGATGGCCACCATCTAATGTTAGAGACAGGAATCAGCAGGTGATGGTCACCATCTAATGTTAGAGACAGGAATCAGCAGGTGATGGCCACCATCTAATGTCAGAGACAGGAATCAGCAGGTGATGGCCACCATCTATTGTTAGAGACAGGAATCAGCAGGTGATGGCCACCATCTAATGTTAGAGACAGGAATCAGCAGGTGATGGCCACCATCTAATGTCAGAGACAGGAATCAGCAGGTGATGGCCACCATCTAATGTTAGAGACAGAAATCAGCAGTTGATGGCCACCATCTAATGTCAGAGACAGAAATCAGCAGGTGATGGCCACCATCTAATGTTAGAGACAGGAATCAGCAGGGGATGGCCACCATCTAATGTCAGAGACAGGAATTAGCAGGTGATGGCCACCATCTAATGTTAGAGACAGGAATCAGCAGGTGATGGCCACCATCTAATGTTAGACAGGAATCAGCAGGTGATGGCCACCATCTAATGTCAGAGACAGGAATCAGCAGGTGATGGCCACCATCTAATGTTAGACAGGAATCAGCAGGTGATGGCCACCATCTAATGTTAGAGACAGAAATCAGCAGGTGATGGCCACCATCTAATGTTAGAGACAGAAATCAGCAGGTGATGGCCACCATCTAATGTTAGACAGGAATCAGCAGGTGATGGCCACCATCTAATGTCAGAGACAGGAATCAGCAGGTGATGGCCACCATCTAATGTTAGACAGGAATCAGCAGGTGATGGCCACCATCTAATGTTAGAGACAGGAATCAGCAGGTGATGGCCACCATCTAATGTTACAGACAGGAATCATCAGGTGATGGCCACCATCTAATGTTAGACAGGAATCAGCAGGTGATGGCCACCATCTAATGTCAGAGACAGGAATCAGCAGGTGATGGCCACCATCTAATGTTAGACAGGAATCAGCAGGTGATGGCCACCATCTAATGTTAGACAGGAATCAGCAGGTGATGGCCACCATCTAATGTTAGAGACAGGAATCAGCAGGTGATGGCCACCATCTAATGTTAGACAGGAATCAGCAGGTGATGGCCACCATCTAATGTTAGAGACAGGAATCAGCAGGTGATGGTCACCATCTAATGTTAGAGACAGGAATCAGCAGGTGATGGCCACCATCTAATGTCAGAGACAGGAATCAGCAGGTGATGGCCACCATCTAATGTTAGAGACAGGAATCAGCAGGTGATGGCCACCATCTAATGTTAGAGACAGGAATCAGCAGGTGATGGCCACCATCTAATGTTAGACAGGAATCAGCAGGTGATGGCCACCATCTAATGTTAGACAGGAATCAGCAGGTGATGGCCACCATCTAATGTTAGACAGGAATCAGCAGGTGATGGCCACCATCTAATGTCAGAGACAGGAATCAGCAG
>NC_052343.1:31543548-31551048 GCF_016432855.1 Salvelinus namaycush | reverse complement strand
AAATGTCATACATCCAACTGACTCCATCTATCCAACACTACCTTTGTGTGGTTGGACACACACACACACACACACACACACACACACACACACACACACACACACACACACACACACACACACACACACACACACACACACACACACACACACACACACACACACACACACACACACACACACACACACACACACACACTCTCTCTCTCTCTCTCTCTCTCTCTCGCTCTCTTGCTCTCTCTCAAACACTAATCACATAGTTGACAGCTGAGGTCAGAGAGTTCTTACAGGTTAACACGGTTTGTTGAATCATAATGTAGAATCATAATGTAGAATCATAATGTAGAATCATAATGTAGAATCACGATGAGGTCAGGGATCAACAGGCCTGATAATATGATTGAGGTCACCTCATCTGTGATCTGCCACATTTCTTAATAAAATGTTGTCTCAGTCTGTTTTACTACTCTCTCTCTCTCTCTGTGTGTGTGTGTGTGTATGTTTGTGTGTGTGTGTGTGTGTGTGTGTGTGTGTGTGTGTGTGTGTGTGTGTGTGTGTGTGTGTGTGTGTGTGTGTGTGTGTGTGTGTGTGTGTGTGTGTGTGTGTGTGTCAGTCAGGTCTGTAGAGAATCAGGGATGAGTGAGTTAGCTGTATTATCTGTGACCATAACAGAACGCCACTCTACAAATGACGCGCACACACACACACACAGACAGACAGACAGACAGACAGACAGACAGACAGACAGACAGACAGACAGACAGACAGACAGACAGACAGACAGACAGACAGACAGACAGACAGACAGACAGACAGACAGACAGACTCTCTGACAAGACTCCTTTTCAGATCTCTAACGTCCATTCACAGATTAGTCTCTGGAGTCACAACCTTAAAGTAATTTCCACCCTAAATCAACATCTTAAAGGAACAGTTCACTCCTAAATCAATGTTTTAAAGAGATGGGTCACCCCAAAATCAATGCTTCTTTTGTATACCTTCAAAGTGGTCAAGCCTCTGACGTGTACACTGAAAATAACAACATTACCTAAGTAGAATATTCAAATTATTGCAATCGAACAATTCTACACTTCCATGAATTCACAATATGTAAATCATATCATGATGGAGATTTCTTTAATTACTAAGAGGCTTATTTAAGAATAAAGCTTACATGAACAGAATAATATATTTTATTATTAAACAGGGTCCCTTATAAACCATGTATTTGATGTTGTCCGGCCATCGTGCTTCAGCCTCAGACAGCTGTTATTAAGTGTCTCATCATGTTTAACTTAAAGCCTAAAAGGATGCAATTCTCTTCAACCACATTAGCCTCAATAATGACCATAACCAACTTATCCCTGCATGCACGGGTCATTGACCGTTTAAGAGAGATGAGAGCGAGACATCGGAGCAATCAGGGGCGCCATGACAACCCCTCTCCTCCCGCACGCCCTCCATTACGCCACGGTTCCGGCCTTGCGCCGGAGCATATGGAATAATTGGTGTGTTATTGGTCTCCCGGGGGACCAGGCATGTGTGGCGCGAGGGGTTCCTAATTGGATTGATTTGTTTTGATGTGTTTTAGAGGCGCTGAAGGAGGAGAGGGACCCTATAGAGCCGGCCCATCTCAGACAGTTACACAGAGACTCATTACATCTTCAGGAACCAAAGGGTTCCATTATTTACCTCTAATAAAAGGATCCTTTAAAGCAGTCTGGTTGGTCTCAGTTTAACCTGCGCTCCCTGACACTATCAACTGGTTAACCACACCAGTCACTGTCACCAAATAGGGGACTGAAATGTAACGACTGCAAATATAAAGATTTACATTGATTAAATGACTCTGTCATTACTGCGTATGCAGATGGTGAAGTTGTTTATTTTAGCTCTTTAATTGCTGTGTGTTTAACCACCAACATGCACACAGCCAGACTGTCCGTAGGCAGCTCTCCCAGTGTCTTAGCAGGATCAGAGCAGGCACAGTAGGCTACCCTACTGATCGGGCTCGCTCCATTAGCCTGGCACGTGCATGGGGATAGATGGACAACTCAATAAACTGTCATAATAATATTGTTCTCCTCTGTGCAGGGAGCGCGCAGGGCCGTCTCTGATTTCATTTTAATAAGGTCAGTAATAATGGCGCGAGCCAGCCGAGGAGAAAACAGCTCCCGAGGGGCCCATTGAGAGGCGCGATGCGCGAGGCCCCGGAGGTGCCACTAGAGCTGACCCGCCAGCTTCACAAACAATCTGATCACGCGGCTCCGCGGCCGCTGTCCCCTGTCTCGCGGGACCCGCCTCGGCACGCCACGTGCTCATGCCTATTGTCATCCCCCTCGCGCTAATAAAATTGTCCCTCCTGCAGGCGAGGCATGTCGGGAAATTAATTTTATCTAATTATCCTGATGTCACCGCCGTCTTTCAGCACGTAATTAAAATGTGACCTGCGAGCTTCCTCCTCTATTCTCCACCGGAGAGAAAAAAACACAAACTGAATTAAATAAATCAAGTGTTTGGTGGCTGATTGTGTCCCTTCTTCCTGTCCGTGGTGGTTGATCCACACACACACACACACACACACACACACACACACACACACACACACACACACACACACACACACACACACACACACACACACACACACACACACACACACACACACACACACATTCTTTCTCCCTCTCTCTCTCTCACACACACTCACTTGTTCTGTGTATGTGTCCCCACAGCGTACGGTGCAGAAGAATGCCAAGTATGTGTGCCTGGCCAGTAAGAACTGTCCGGTGGACAAACGGAGACGTAACCGCTGCCAGTACTGCCGCTTCCAGAAGTGCCTCAGTGTCGGCATGGTGAAGGAGGGTAGGAACACACTCACACACGAACTCTCGTGCACGATCACAATCAGTCCCGTTAGCTAATTTTCCTATAGAACACATCTTCTAATAAGGTAAATCTGACCCCTGGTCTCCATGGTGATGGTGTGTATCTCTAATGATGGTGTGATTGGCCGGTAATGGTCTGGCCTATACAGTGGTCACACAGGTGCACACGCCCAATGCACACATTTTGCTTTGGTAAGACAAGGACTTAAGTTGTGAAAATCAGACAGACTGGCATCTCCTACTGATTCTAGGACCCACACAAGCCGTGGGTCCCTCAGGAGTCCTGATTTAATGTCACCCTCTAACTCGTACACAGTAACTCTCACACAGTAACTCTCACACAGTAACTCTTCCACAGTAACTCTTCCACAGTAACTCTTCCACAGTAACTCTCATACGGTAACTCTCCCACTGTAACTCTTCCACGGTAACTCTCCCACGGTAACTCTCCTACGGTTACTCTTCCACGGTAACTCTCACACGGTAACTCTCCCACGGTAACTCTCACACGGTAACTCTCACACGGTAACTCTCACACGGTAACTCACACACGGTAACTCTCACACGGTAACTCTTCCACGGTAACTCTCACACGGTAACTCTCACACGGTAACTCTCCCACGGTAACTCTCCTACGGTTACTCTTCCACGGTAACTCTCACACGGTAACTCTCACACGGTAACTCTCCTACGGTTACTCTTCCACAGTAACTCTCATACGGTAACTCTCCCACGGTAACTCTCCCACGGTAACTCTCCTACGGTTACTCTTCCACAGTAACTCTCATACGGTAACTCTCACACGGTAACTCTCACACGGTAACTCTCCCACTGTAACTCTCCCACGGTAACTCACACACAGTAACTCTCCCACAGTAACTCTTCCACAGTAACTCTCATACGGTAACTCTCACACGGTAACTCTCCCACGGTAACTCTCACACAGTAACTCTCCCACGGTAACTCTCACACGGTAACTCTTCCACGGTAACTCTCACACGGTAACTCTCACACGGTAACTCTCCCACAGTAACTCTCACACGGTAACTCTCCCACAGTAACTCTCACACAGTAACTCTCCCACGGTAACTCTCACACAGTAACTCTTCCACGGTAACTCTCACACGGTAACTCTTCCACGGTAACTCTCACACGGTAACTCTCACACGGTAACTCTCCCACAGTAACTCTCCCACGGTAACTCTCCCACGGTAACTCTCCTACGGTTACTCTTCCACGGTAACTCTCACACGGTAACTCTCCCACTGTAACTCTCCCACGGTAACTCTCACACGGTAACTCTCCCACGGTAACTCTCCCACTGTAACTCTCCTATGGTTACTCTTCCACGGTAACTCTCACACGGTAACTCTCACACGGTAACTCTCCCACGGTAACTCTCCCACTGTAACTCTCCTATGGTTACTCTCCCACTGTAACTCTTCCACGGTAACTCTCACACGGTAACTCTCCCACGGTAACTCTCCCACTGTAACTCTCCTATGGTTACTCTTCCACGGTAACTCTCACACGGTAACTCTTCCACGGTAACTCTCACACGGTAACTCTCCCACTGTAACTCTCCCACGGTAACTCTCACACGGTAACTCTCCCACGGTAACTCTCCCACTGTAACTCTCCTATGGTTACTCTTCCACGGTAACTCTCACACGGTAACTCTCACACGGTAACTCTCCCACGGTAACTCTCCCACTGTAACTCTCCTATGGTTACTCTCCCACTGTAACTCTTCCACGGTAACTCTCACACGGTAACTCTCCCACGGTAACTCTCCCACGGTAACTCTCCCACTGTAACTCTCCTATGGTTACTCTTCCACGGTAACTCTCCCACGGTAACTCTTCCACGGTAACTCTCACACGGTAACTCTCCCACGGTAACTCTCCTACGGTTACTCTTCCACGGTAACTCTCACACGGTAACTCTTCCACGGTAACTCTCACACGGTAACTCTTCCACGGTAACTCTCACACGGTAACTCTCCCACGGTAACTCTCCCACGGTAACTCTCCTACGGTTACTCTTCCACGGTAACTCTCACACGGTAACTCTCCCACTGTAACTCTTCCACGGTAACTCTCACACGGTAACTCTCCCACGGTAACTCTCCCACGGTAACTCTCCTACGGTTACTCTTCCACGGTAACTCTCACACGGTAACTCTCCCACTGTAACTCTCCCACGGTAACTCTCCCACGGTAACTCTCCCACGGTAACTCTCACACAATAACTCTCACACAGTAACTTTCACACAGTAACTCTCACACAGTAACTCTCACACAATAACTCTCACACAATAACTCTCACACAGTAACTCTCACACAGTAACTCTCACACAGTTACTCTCACACAATAACTCTCACACAGTAACTCTCACACAGTAACTCTCACACAGTAACCCTCACACAATAAATCTCACACAGTAACTCTCACACAATAACTCTCACACAGTAACTCTCACACAATAACTCTCACACAGTAACTCTCACACAGTAACTCTCACACAATAACTCTCACACAGTAACTCTCACACAGTAACTCTCACACAATAACTCTCACACAATAACTCTCACACAGTAACTCTCACACAGTAACTCTCACACAGTAACTCTCACACAGTAACTCTCACACAGTAACTCTCACACAATAAATCTCACACAATAACTCTCACACAGTAACTCTCACACAGTAACTCTCACACAATAACTCTCACACAGTAACTTTCACACAGTAACTCTCACACGGTAACTCTCACACAGTAACTCTGACACAGTAACTCTCACACAGCTCCACTGCCCTCTGCTGGCCAGTAACAGTGGGAATGGTGGAACAGTGGGAAGGATGGGACTGGGATTTTCATCTTTCATCAGCAGTTTACCAAAATGAGCCATACCTGCTATCCTCACCCTTTTCTCCCTCTAATGTGGTACTGGTCTCTCGCCTGTCTGAAATCTGATCTCTCTCTCTCCTGTCTGAAATCTGATCTCTCTCTCTCCTGTCTGAAATCTGATCTCTCTCGCTCCTGTCTGAAATTTGATGTCTCTCTCCTGTCTGAAATCTGATCTCTCTCCTGTCTGGAATCTGATTTCTCTCTCTCTCTCTCTCTCTCTCTCGTGTCTGAAATCTGATATCTTTCTCCTGTCTGAAATCTGATCTCTCTCTCCTGTCTGAAATCTGATCTCTCTCTCCTGTCTGAAATCTGATCTCTCTCTCCTGTCTGAAATCTGACCCCTCTCTCTCCTGTCTGAAATCTGACCTCTCTCTCTCTCCTGTCTGAAATCTGATCTCTCTCTCTCTCTCTCTCATCTGAAATCTGATCTCTCTCTCTCCTGTCTGAAATCTGATCTCTCTCTCCTGTCTGAAATCTGATCTCTCTCTCTCTATGGTCTCTCCTCAGTGGTGCGTACAGACAACCTGAAGGGCCGTCGAGGTCGTCTGCCCTCCAAACCAAAGAGCCCGCTGCAGGCGGAGTCCTCGCCTCCCTCGCCTCCCCTCAGCCTGCTCTCTGCTCTGCTCAGGGCCTACTCACACTGCACTCCCAGGGAACTAGACTACAGCCAGGTAGGCTACCTCTGTCTCTCTGTCTCTCTCTCTCTCTCTCTCTCTCTCTCTCTCTCTCTGTGTCTCTGTCTTTCTCTCTCTCTCTCTCTCTGTCTCTCTTTCTCTCTGTGTCTCTGTGTCTGTGTCTCTGTCTCTCTCTCTCTCTCTCTCTCGGTCTCTCTCTCTCTCTGTCTCTCTCTCTTTGTGTCTCTGTCTCTCTGTCTCTCTCTCGCTCACTCTCTCTCTCTCTCTATCTCTCTGTCTTTCTGTGTCTCTGTCTCTCTGTCTCTCTCTCTCTCTCTCTCTCTGTCTCTCTCTATGTCTTTCTCTCTGTCTTTCTCCCTCTCTCTCATTCTCTCCAACCCAACCTTTGATCTCTAATCCACAACGTCCCTTCCCCTCTCACTTTCTGTACGATAGTTCAGTGCGGCGGAAGCCCCCTCCTCCTCCTCTGACACCCAGTACATACAGCTCTTCTATAGGCTGCTCACCATCTCCATGGAGACCACGCGTTGCTGGGCCGACCGGCTGCCCGGCTTCAATGAGCTTCACGGCGATGACCAAAACCTTCTCATAGACTCCGCCTTCCTGGAGCTCTTCGTCCTGCGATTGGCCCACAGGTAAGAGAGGAGGAGTGACACACACCCGGCCACACCCACCTGGCCTTGCCTACACCTACCTGACCACACCTACCTGGCCACACCTACCTGGCCACAACTACCTGGCCACACCTACCTGGCCACACCTACCTGGCCACACCTACCTGGCCACACCTACCTGACCACACCTACCTGGCCACACCTACCTGGCCACACCTACCTGGCCACACCTACCTGACCACACCTACCTGACCACACCTACCTGGCCACACCTACCTGGCCACATCTACCTGGCCACACCTACCTGGCCACATCTACCTGGCCACATCTACCTGGCCTTGCCCCTAGCTGTGTTTTCTTTATGAATGGAGATCATCATGACGGACACACGGTTCCGATCCCATGAGCCTGGTGACTGACGTACAGAAGTGTGTGTGTGTGTGTGTGTGTGT